>NW_026855786.1:0-222671 GCF_026571515.1 Ruditapes philippinarum
TTTTTACACTTTAAACCAAAAAAAAAAAAACCTCAAAATTTAATTTTTCTAAAATTTTTTAAATCTTTTCAGTCTTTAATTTTCGGGAAAATATGTACACCTTTTATGTTTTTTTTTAAAAAAATTTTAAGTTTCTTATATTTTTCAAAGGTTTTTAAAATTTTTCACTTGTGTGACCAAATGTTTTTAAAGGGTTTACTTTTCCCCTCCCAAAATCTTTTTTTACAAAACGTTACAGGAAAAGGGTTTTTTTCTCCAGTTTTGTTTTTCTCTTTAATGAAAGGGGACAATCCCCAGTTTTGTATTAGCTTCTTTTTACCCCACAGTAAAAACCAAAGCCACTCCATTCCCTGCTTTTCATCTTTTAACACCTGGAAATACTAACAGAACGTTTTTACCCCTTTAAAATTTAGTACCCAAGACCTTTCCCTGGGATTTAGGACTTTTTGCATCTTTTTGAGAATCTGAAAAAATAAAAATATAAATAAAACATTTGTATTGCAACACATGTCATTATATTATCATGTGTCATTATATTATCGACACATGTCATTATATTATCATGTGTCATTATATTATCGACACATGTCATTATATTATCATTTGTCATTATATTATCGACACATGTCATTATATTATCGAATTTTGGTTATCCCCAATGGCCCATACAAGAAAATATAAAAAATGTATAAAAATGGGCCCACTGTTATATTTTATATAAAAACCTTTAAATTTTTATAATATACAAAAAAAAACAAACTATTAAAACATTTTTTTTTCCCTTTGATGTTTAAAAAGTTCATCCCTAAATACTCGCAATTATGTTTATTTATTTTGGTTATAACATAAAACAGAGATGGGGTGGGAAAATTTTTAAAACAATATCCAATACCTTAAAAAAAATTCCATAAAAATTTTTTAAAAGGCCCAAATTAAAAGGTATAAACAACTTAAAAGAAAATTGTTTCAGCTTTTTAAATTTTTTTCAGTTTTTGATTAAAAAAATAAGTAAACTTTTCCAAAAACTTTAGAGGGATAAATTTAAAACAAAAGACCTTTTTTTTATATATATTTTTTCATACACAATACTTTATATCAGGGGCTCCCAAAAAAAAAATTTTAAAAAACATTATTTTGTTTTCTGTATTCATAGTAAAAAACCCCTGTTAAATATGGGAATAAAACAATCAACTTTACAAAAAAAAGGGTCATAGTTTTTTTTAATTTAATTTTTTAAATATTTACAGGGCATCAACAAAATATTTTTTTCAAAAACTGTGCTATCTGTCATTAATGAGATTAAAAACATTTCACAATACGGCCACATCACCATGTTTACATTTTTAGGCGAGGTTTAAACCCTACCATATCTGCAAAATCTACCCCGTTTTACATACAAAATCCGCCACCCCATACAATAGGGCTATTTGGGGTTTTTTTGACTTAAAAAATGATATTTAAAAGGGGGACAAAGTTGTTTTGATGTAAACAGAATCGGCTTAAAAAAACCCTTTTAAAAAGTTTGAGAAACTAATAGCAAACAAACTTTGGTCCTGATCAGTCTGCGCAGAAAGCGCAGGGTGGGGCTGGATCCATGCGGTCGCAAACGCCCCTACTTTTTGGTTTTTTTTGGCGCGGGTCAAAAAGTTCTTTTTTTTTAGTTTCCCGGGAAATGTATATTTCTAGCACCCCTTATTTAAAAAAGGCCCTATTCCCCCCCCCAACGGAATTTGATGTTTTTAAAATTTCAAAATCCCCAATTTTCCTTTTTTCATAAAAGTTTAAAAAACCCTATTTCCTGTTAAAAAATTTTCCCTTTCTGCTTTGGAAAAAATTTTCCACAATTTGGGGACTTCAACATGGTTTTTTTACCAGTATGTACTCTCCCTATGTGTCTTTTTAAATGCCCAATTTCTGAGAAATGAAATTCTTGCAGAGTTTGCAAAAATGTTTGGGTATGGTCCTGGTATATTTAGGAGGTATGTTTTGAAAAAAATTGAACAAATTGTTAGTTTAATTTCAATAATCAATTTTTTCTTAAACACAATTTAGGGACAAAACAAATTTGATTTTATATCTGCAGTACACTGTATCATTTGTACTTTCAACAAATTTAACTTTTTTAAAAGTCTTTTTAAAGCATGATAATTTTTTGTCCCCGAAAAAAATTGAATTTTTTTCAAAGGAAAATATGAAAGGGGATATTCGAAAACAAATGAAAAAAAAAGATATTTTATCAAAAACAAAAAAAAAGCAAAAAAACCATGTTTACCTTTCATCGCTAACAAATTTTTTGCAACAAAAAGCAATTTTTCAAAGAAAAGTGGCCCAAATTGACCAATGGGCACCCAATCACTTTTGTTTAATTTAAAATACAAAACTACATGTATTTAATGCTACATTCCCGAAATTGGGGATTTAAAACGGGGGTTTTACCCTGTTTTTAAAATTTTTCTAAAATACCCGTATTTTTTAAACTCGGAAAAATGTTGTAATAAAAAAATTGTTATTATAGCCAAAAAAAAAAAAAAAAATAAAGTGAAATTAAGTTAAAAAAACATATTTGTCTGAATGTTTTTTAAAAATTGAAATGTATTTTAAAACTTTTTAAAATCTAAAAATAAATTAAAATAATGGATTTTCAAAAGAATTTATACCCCAAAAATTTAAAACTACATATTTAAACTTTTTTCATGCTTTCCAGTGTTTTTTCTGTAAATTAAAATCAATTTATTCTTTTCTGAAAACCACTAGTGAAATTTTAAAATATTTTTTCAAATTTTAGCCGGGGGCTTTTTACCCGAATGCAGGATTTAAAAAAAACACTTTGAAAAAACAAAGGGAAAAAAGCCAAAAATAAAAACTGTCAAAATAAATTTTTTTTTTATGGAAAAAAAAAAGGTTCCTATTTCATCACAGTTAAAAAAGTGATTTAAAAAAAACAAATTTAACGAAATATATTTCAAAATTGATGAAAGTTACTCATTATTGAGGATTATAAAGGAGGAAACCCAACTTTCCGGGGGAGAAACTTAAAAAAAATTTTTAAAATCACTTTTTAAAAACATGGGAAAAAAAAAAAAATTTTTTGTTTTACCCTATAAGACTGAAAATATTTTATTGTGGAAACACCAACATTCCCATTTTTTACTTACTTTCCCAAATCGTGAAAAAAATTTTTCATCTGGTGTTTTACTCAGTGAAAATTTTTAATTTTATCAAAAACAAAAAATTCCTTATATAATTTTTGTTTCCCCTTTTAAAATTTGACCAAAAATACCAAATAAATTTCAGTTTAAAAATTTTTTTATTTAAATAATTTATCACTAAACCAAAAAACTTCAAATTTTCTTCACTTCCCCTTGTTACCAAAACGCCACCCCCAAACTTAAAAAACACACACACCCAAAAATTTAATTTCACAATTTAAATTTTATTTTATAATATATAAAGGCTTTTTTTCTGTTTTTTTTTTTAAAAATTAAAATTTCTTGGCCCCTTTAAAATTTCTTTTCAGAAAAAAAACATCTATATTTAAAATTTCTAACCAATCCCAAAATTTCTTGTTTCAACCCCAATATAAAATACATTGGCTTATTTCCCCCACTGTTTCCAAGGGGGGACAGACCCAAACTCTTTTTTAAAATGTTTATTGAGATGTTTAATTAAAGATCCCTTTTTTTAAAAATTTTCCACAATTTTTTTTTCACTTAATGGCTTTTTTCCAATGGGAACTCCATTTTGGGTTTTTAAAGGGGGTTACAGGAGAAAGTCTTGTTGCAAATTTTCACAAACTTGGGAGTTCCCCGACATTCATCTCCCTTGGGAACGTCCCTTTGGAACACCCGGAAATAACAATATTTTTTTAAAAAAAAATATGTATCCAAATTCAAACAAACAAATTTAAAAAAAACCCTTAAAAAAAAAACAAATTCATTTAAAGCATTTTTTTTCATTATTAAAAGGGTTTTTGGGGTTTTTAAAAAAAATAAATATATTAATGTATTGAACTTTAAATTGGGGTTTGAAAAAATTAATTCCGGGTTTTTTCCTCAGCTCAAATATAAAAATTTGGTAAACTATAAATTAAAATTTCTCTTTTTTTATATAATCTAAAAATAATTTGAAATTTTCCTTTCCCCAATTGGCTAGCACCAAAATTTTTGTTAAACAAAAAGAATATTTGGTAAAAGCGGTTTTAATTTTTTAAAAAAATTTTTCCCAAAAAGGGGGGGTTTGGCAAACTAAAAAATTTTAAATTCCGGGGCCCTTAAAATAAAATTTTTTGGGCCAAAAATTTTTAATTTAAAAGGGGGTGGAATTAAAAAGCCCAAAAAATTTTTAAATTAAAATAATTTTAAAACAAAAGACTTTTAAGGTGGGGAATATGATTGATTGTTTCTTTAAAAAAAATATTAAAACCCAGGCGATATTAAATTTTTTATAAAAATCAAAATCATATTCTCCAGCTAAAAAAATCCATATTTTTATAAATTTAGTAAACAATAAAAAAAATAAATTAAAAAGGGCCAAAAATCAGGATAAAAACATTTCTTTTACCTTACATTAATCATTATACAAAATATTTTCAAACAATAGGAAAAATTCATTAAAAAAAAAATTACCCAATACATAAAAAATATCAAAAGAATAAAATTTTTTCAAATAAAATTTAAAACTGTATAAAAACCCAAACCTAAAAATTTAAATTAAAATGTTTTTAAAATTTTTCAAATAAAAAAATTTATTTTCACTTTTAAAAAAAATTTTTTCTTTTTAAAAACATTTTTACAATTATAAAAACATTGTTTTTCATTATATCAGTTTACATTTAAAATCATTTTACATTAAAAAAAAATTTACATTTAAAAAAATGTTAAAATTATAATACATGTTTACAATTTATAAACCCTGTTTACACTAAATCCTGTGTTAAAATTTAAAATAATTTTTTACATTTATAATTAACCAAAAAGTGGGTTTCCAATTTTTTAATAAAAAAATTTTTACATTAAATACAGTTACCCCTTATAAAAAAAATGTGTTTAAAATTTATAATAAAATGGGTTAAAATTTAATACATTTTGGTTTCATTTTTAAATACTGTTTACATTTATTTAAAAATTTTTTACACTTATAATACATGTTTTAAATTTTTAAACATTTTACATTTTTAAAACATGTGTTTAAATTTTTAATACTGTGTTACCCTTTATATAATGTGTTTTCATTAAATTACGTGTTACAATTATAATAAAATTTTTGAATTTTTAAAAAAATTTACATAAATAAATGGTTAATTTTTTTTAAAAAAGTGTTAAAACTTAAAAAATGTTTTCATTTAAACTGTGTTACAAATTTTAAAAACATGTGTTACATTTATAAAACATTTTGTACATTTTTAAAACATGTGTTACATTTATTAATTTCAAAAAGGGTTTAAAATTTTTAATAAATTGTTTTAAAATTATAAAAAATTTTTTTTCCCTTTATAATAAGTTTACATTTATAAAACAGTGTTTTCAAATTATAAAAATGTGTTTATTTTAAAAATTTTAAATTTTTTCACTTTAACTTTTAAAAAGGTTCATTTTTACATTTTTAAACATTTTGTTACAAATTTTTAAAAACATTTGTTACTTTTTTACACGGGTTTTTAATTTTAATAAATGTTTTCACTATAAAACATGTTTTTACATTTAAAAATAAAATTGGGCACTTTAAAAAGTGTTACATTTTAAAACATTTTAACACCTATTTAACATTTAAAAAACAGTTTACCCCTTATAATAACATGTTTCATTAAAATACATGTGTTACATTTAATTTAATTTCAGTTTTTACACTTAAAATAAAATGTGTTTCACTTAAAAAAACATGTTTAAATTTTTAAAAATTTTTAATTAAAAATTAAAACGTGGGCCCCCTTTTTTAATACATTTTACAATTTTAAAAAACCCCGGGGTTTCACCTTTTTTAAAAACATGTTTTTACCTTTAATACAGGGGTACAACTAAATTTAAAACCATTTTTCTTTTAAAAAATGGTTTCATTTAAAAACAATGTTAAATAAAAAAACATGTTTTACCCCTTATAAACATGTTTTGGACTTTAAGGTTTCAGAAATTTTTTTTTTCAAAAATTTTTAAAATTTTGTTCCAAAATCAAAACTTGCCAAATTTTTTCTTATTACCCTCATACCATGAAAATTTTATAACCTTAAGAAACAAAAATTTTTAAAGAATTTTTTTACAAACACAATTTTCCCTTTTTAATAAAAATTTGCAAAAAGCTAAAAAGGGGTAAAAAATTTTTCATATTTATATATAAAAGGGTTATTTTTCATTTTCTTCACATTTTTATTTTACAGCCCAAAAAATTTTCTCAAAAGGGGTTTTAGAATTGAATTTTAAAATTTCCCTTCGTTTTAAAATTTTCCCCCAAATTTGGGAACCAAAAGGGTTTTTTTCCGTATGAACTTATATGTGTCTTCAGATTTAGTTACTAGAAACTTTTTGTTGGTAATTTTCCCCCAAAAGGAAAAATTTTTTCCCAGTTCATCACCATGGTAACGTTTCCTTTTCAACATCTGAAAAATAGTTTTCAAAAAAAAAAACATTTATTTAAAAAAAACTTTTAAAAAATTTTTAAATGATTAAGTAAAAACTAAAAAAACAAACCAAAAACTTAAAAATAATTTTTATAAATTTTTAACAATGTAAATTTTTAAAAAAAAATTTGTTTTGATTATTTAGGGAAATTTAAAAAAAAAAAGTTAAAGGGACTCTACTGAGGATTTTTTTACATGAGAAAAATTTCTGGGGTTTTTTACCCCCTTTAAACTTTAAAAAAAATTTCAGATCCCTTCCGCACTTTTTTGTTTCCCGAATAATTTTTTCAAATTGTAAAAAAATACCCCAAAAAGAAACGTTTTTTAAAAGCTTTTTTACTCAAATTGGGAAGGGAAAGCATAAAAAATACGATTTTCAATTTTTTTTTAAAATATTTTTTAAAATATTTTTTCATATATTTCTGTTTCAAGTGCCCCCCTCATTTTGTAAGAAATTTAAAAGGTTTTGTTTTTTATTTAAAAATAATGGAAACCCCTTTTAAAAAATTTATAAAAAATGGGGGTAAGAGAGTTAGAATTTTAAACTTAATAGTCATGCTAAAACCCCCAAATAGGGTGTTAAAAATACAAAAAGTAAACAAAAATAAAATAAAAAAAAAAAATTTTCTATAAATTTTACCATTGCCAAAATAAAAATTCAAAAATATTTTATGTAAAAAGGGGCAAAAAAACAATTTCAAAAAAATTTTTGGGAAAATGCCCCAAATGGTTTTTGTTTTTTTTTTTTGTTTTTTAAATAAAAAAGGTAAAACTTGGCCAAATTTTTTTGAAATTTTGATGGTGGTTTTAAATTTTTTTCAAAAAATTTCCAAAATTAAATCCCTTTTAACTTTTTAACCCCCTTCCCTTTTAAAATTTTTTTCATTTAAAACCCGAAAAATTCCAAAGGGGAAAATCAAAATCAAAAATGGTCCCAAATGAAAATGCCATTAATTTTTTCCAAATGGGCCCAAAGAAAAAAGGATTTTTTCCTTTATTTGGGTTTAAATTTCCTTTTAAAATTGTTTATTTTAAATTTTTAACAAACTTATTAAGCCCCCCAATAAAATTTTTTCATTTTTTTGGGGGGGAAAAAGTTCCCCAAAAACAAAACCCCCCCCAGGTTTTTAGGGGGGGGCCTTTTTTTAAAAATTTTAAAAAGGGTTTTACAAACCCTTTAAAAAATTTAAAGGGAAAATGAATTAATAAGGAAAAGGAGAAAAAATTTCTAAAAAAATTTCAAACCAATTTAAAAATTTTTTTTAACCCTTTCACCATGGGGGGGGTTTGTACGCTTTTGGGTTTGGGAAAGGGGGGTTCAAAAACCCAGTTAAGGTCTATTTTTTTTCAAATTGTTTAAGTTTAAAAAAAAAATTTGAATTAAAACAGTGGGGAGAAAAATTTCTTATACCAAAATTTTTTACAGTTTTTTTAAAAACTGGAAAAACATTAAAATTGGGGGGCATTTTTTAACCCCAAAAAAAAATTGGTTTTTTAAATTTACAACCCCTTCACCTTTTTGAACAAACTTAACCCAAAAAATTTAGCACCTTCTTGCTTTTGGGTTCAAAAATTAACCCAAAAAAAACAATAATAAAAAAATTTTTGGAAAAAAACTTATTGATTTTTAGAGGTAACATCATCATCCCGGTTTTTCAAAATTTATTTAATAATTATAGAATTTTTCTTAGGTTTAAAAAACCAGATTTAAAATTTTAATTCCTTTTAAAAAGTTAAACCTTGGGGAAATTTAAAACAGAAAGGGTATTGCAAAAAATTTAATTTAAAAATATTTCTCAAAAACATTGAAAATCTATAATACGTGCTTTTTTATCCCTATGTGAGTCAAAACTTGCAACGTTTTCAATAGTGGGATTTTTCCCCTATTTTGGTAACAAATTTAGGTTAAAAAAACGAGGATTTTAACTAAATTTTCCCAAAATTATTTGCCAAAAATCAAATCAAATCTCCAAAACCCCCGTCAAAAAAAATTTAGTCAGTTTCCCTTTTAAAATCATTTGCTTTTTAATTAAAAAAAGATTTTTTTCATTTTTAGTTCAAGGGGCCCTAACTCTAGAAAAAATTTTAGGCCCATATTTAATGACCGAAATTAAAATACGAATAAAAAACACAAAAAAAAAAATTAAAGAAGAATCCCTGCAAATTTAAAAGGGTTTTTTCATCCATAATGAATTATAAAAAATGCACTGTTTAATTTTTTAAAAAGTTTTTAAAATCCCTTAGTTTAATTTAGGTTTTTACCACACTTAAATGAAATTTTTTTATATGTTTTAATTTTAAAGCTTATAAAAAAAATTTTCAAAATCAAAGAATATTTAAAATATGTACTGGGAAATTTTTACACAATAGATTAAATTTAAAAAATATGCATTCATTTTAAATTGGGAAAAATTTTCTTAAATTTATAGAAAAAATTTTTTTTTACCTCCCTTTTTTAACCCTGAAAATGTTAAAATTTGGGGAATATATTATTAAAAAAATGCTTTTTTTGAAATTACAAAATTTTAAAATTTTTATTTAAAAAATCAAAAATATATAAAACCATAAAACATTTGTGTTACAAACTTTAACAATGGCATGAAGGGAAAGTTTTCAACATAAAAAAAATTTAAAATTAAAGTTTTAAAAAAATAAGTTTTAAATTTTACCATTTTTTGTCTTTGTTTCCTTTTAAATTTCATACAGAACTGGGAAAAAATTTACTTTTTACTTATTCCAGTTTTTTCGAAGCATTTTAAAATTTTTAATAATTTTTTATATATTACATAATTTTCTTATTTTTTAAAATTTTTTCCTTTTAAAAAATGGAAAAACAATTCATTTTCGGCCCCAGTTTTTTATTATAAATTTTCACAAAAACCCAAAAGAAAAATACAACCAATATACTAAATAAAGCAAAATTTTGTTTTTCTTAAAAGTTTTGGGGGTTTTTAAAAATTTCCCAAAATTTTTCCCCCAAAGAGGGTTTTTGCATGTGAGTTCAGATTTCCCTTCTGTTTGAAACGTTTTTAATTTTAAATCAAAAAATTTTTCTTTCCCCTTTTTCTTCTTTTGTTCTTTAAATGCCATTTAAAATTTTTTTTGCAAAAATTTCATGTTTGGGTTTTTTCCTGTTTCTACTTTTCCCCCAAAAGGTTTAAATCCCCTTTAAGGGAACCCCCGGAAAAAAATAAAAATGCCAAAGTATGAAAACCAAACATTTAAACTTACCTTTTTAAAATGTCATACAGCAGGGACATGTAGCATTTTGGGTTATTTTTTATATACCTATTTCCTTTTTAAAAATTTTGGGCCCCCAGTTTTTTCTAAAAAGGGTTAAAAAATTTTTTATTTTTTTTGATTTAAATTACCAAAATTTAAATTTTCAATCAAAAGAATTTAAAATGGGAAATTAAATTTCCCCCGATTAAAAAAATCAAAAAATAAAATTAAACCCCCCTATACTCTAATCATTGGTCCACTCTCTTTTTTAAATTAAAAAAGAGGGGATTGGTTTAAACCCAAACTCCTTTTTTTGGAATATTTAGGTAAAAGCTGGGATTTACTTGTTATTTTTGTTAGAAACAAAAAAATATTTCCAAACGGGGAAAAATTTAAAAACACTTTTTTTTTATTAATTCCTCGCTTTTTGAAATCCAAAAAGTGTTTTTTTGGCGATAAATCACGTTTGGGGTATAATTTTTTCTTTTAAAAAACACACTTTTCGGGTTTTTCTATGTTCAATAGGAAAAAAATTTTTCGGGTTTAGATTAAAAATTTTTATTTATAAAACCCCTGTTAAAAATACAAGGGAATCATAAAAATAAACAAAATTTAATTTGGGTTTATAAAACATTTATCACAGAGCCCTTAAATTTAAAAAAATATATTCAACAAAAAATCACGGGTAATTCAAAAAAAAAATTCCTTTTTCATAAGTATTTGGGGTTCACGTTTTATTTTTTTACAATGTATAAAATTTTTTAAAAACACAATTTTTTTTTAAAAAATTAAAAGCTTTTTCTGTTATTATTTTAAATTTAAAATTTTTTTGTTAAAGGCATACTGTCTACAAATGAACAAACTATTTTTAAATTCGGGCACTTTTAGCCAATGTCCCCATTTAAATTTTAAAAATTTTTCACTTTTTTACAGATACTTAACTTATACTTTCCCTTTCCCTAAACAATTGTTTTTTGCCCCATGATCCTAAAAGGGAAAACTTATTAAAACCTCCCGTATTGATCTTTACTAAATGACAAAATTTGCCAAATGACAAAGTTTTTTGGTTTATGGTTATAAACATAACCCTTTTCTTTTTTTCTATAAATGGGAAACCCCACCCAAACCCAAAATCCTTTTTCAAAATTTGTCCCAGCATGGGGGTTTTTAAAAATTTTTTCCCCTTTTTTTTTTTTTTGGGGGAAACGTTTCCCCCAAAATTAACAATAAAGGTTTTTTCTTTCCTTTTTTGTTTCTTTATATGTACCTTCAATTCCAAATGTTGGGGAAATTTACCACTTTCATTAAACTCTGTTGTACTCCCAAGTTTTTTCTTGATGGAAAAATGAAAAAATTAAAAAAAAAAAAATTTTTAAAGGGCTTATTCGCTACCTTAAAGTATTTGATAGAGAAAAAAATCTTGGAAATGTCTTTTATTTCATTTAAATATAATTTCTTAGAGGGGGAAAAAAAAAACAAAACAAAACATTAAGGGCCTTTAAATTTTATTTTTTCACAAAAAGTTTAATTAAATGAAAAAATGAAACCTTTTGACATACTATTATTTGGGTTTTGGGATCTAACATAAAAAAAAAATTTTTTACGCCCAACATTACTGCAACAATTCAACAAAATTAATAATATTTTTAAAATTTTTTTAAAAAATCATTGGGAAAAAAAAATGATTTTCAAAAACTCACAAAAATATGGGGAAATCAATCTCCTGGAAAAAAAACAATGATTGCTCCAATATTAATTGGGTTTAAAAAACATTGTTTTCCCCGGTTTCATCCCCGGGTTTCTCCTTGAAAAATTTTTTCATCCTTCAGAATTAATTTTTTCCCTTTTAATTTTTAAAGTAAATTTTTTAAAATATGTTAAAAGGATTTTAATTGTTTAAAACCTTTAAAAAATAAAATTTTTAATTTTTTTCATTTAAAACTGGGTTAAAAAAATTTATAAAAAATTTAAAAAATACTTTAAAAAAATTGGTTTTGGGTTTCACCTTTGGGGAAAAATTTTTTTCATTTGGGATTTTTTTCATTTAAAAATTTCTTGGAAAAATTTTGGCAATTGATCCAAAATTTGGGGCAAAAAAATTTTAAAATGGCAAACCTAAACCCCCAAATTTAACCCTTTTCTAAAAAAAATTTTCCCCCAAATTATTCCCAAAAAACCTCCGGGGTCCCTTTAAATTTTTAAAATTCCACCCTTTTATAAATGAAACCCTTGATTTCCAGGGCCCCTTTTTAAATTGAAAATTTATTTGGGGTTTCCTGTTAAATTGGGGGTTTTGTGGTTGTTTTTTTTTTTGCCAGTTTTTACAAACCTTATTTAAATTTTTTCCCTTTTTTTTAAATTATCACCTTTTAAACCCCAAAATTTCCCCAAATTTTTTCCCCAAAAGGGGACCCCAAACCCAATTCTCACAATTTTAATCCAAAAAATTTTCCCCGCCACCAATTAAATTTAAAAATGCCCCAAATATTCCAAATTTTAAAATCCAATTAATAAAAATTAAGGGGTTCCAGGCCCTAGGGTTTATAAAAATTTTAAATTTCCCCCAAATTTTTTCCCAAAACTTGGGGGTTTAAATTTCCCGGGGGAATTTCCCCAGAGTTTTAAGGGGAAAATCTTCCCAAAAATTTTTATAAATTTGTTTCAAATTGTTAAATTTTTCAATTTAATTATTAAAAAATTTTTAAGATTTCATCAGAATTTAAGGGTTTTTTAAAAATCCCCCAAAAGGGTTTATCTGATTGAAAGGTTATAAAAAGTCCCCCAAAGGGTTTTATCAGAATTGGAAAAATTTTCAACAATCCCCAAAGGGGGTTAAACATCAGATTTGAAAGGGTTATCAACAGTTCCCCAAGGTTATCATCAGAATTGAAGGTTATTAACAATCCCCAAGGTTATCATCTGATTGAAAGGTTATCAACAGTCCCCAAGGTTATCATCAGATTTGAAGGTTATCAACAATCCCCAAGGTTATCATCAGATTTGAAAGTTATCAACAGTCCCTAAGGTTATCATCAGAATTGAAGGTTATTAACAATCCCCAAGGATATCATCAGATTTGAAAGGTTATTAACAATCCCCAAGGTTATCATCAGAATTGAAGGTTATTAACAGTCCCCAAGGTTATCATCAGATTTGAAGGTTATCAACAATCCCCAAGGTTATCATCAGATTTGAAGGTTATCAACAGTCCCCAAGGTTATCATCAGATTTGAAGGTTATCAACAGTCCCCAAGGTTATCATCAGATTTGAAGGTTATTAACAGTCCCCAAGGTTATCATCAGATTTGAAGGTTATTAACAATCCCTATTGTTATCATCAGATTTGAAGGTTATCAACAATCCCCAAGGTTATCATCAGATTTGAAGGTTATTAACAGTCCCGAAGGTTATCATCAGATTTGAAGGTTATCAACAATCCCCAAGGTTATCATCAGATTTGAAGGTTATTCAACAGTCCCCAAGGTTATCATCAGATTTGAAGGTTATCAACAATCCCCAAGGTTATCATCAGATTTGAAGGTTATCAACAGTCCCCAAGGTTATCATCAGATTTGAAGGTTATCAACAGTCCCCAAGGTTATCATCAGATTTGAAGGTTATCAACAATCCCCAAGGTTATCATCAGATTTGAAGGTTATCAACAGTCCCCAAGGTTATCATCAGATTTGAAGGTTATCAAACAGTCCCCAAGGTTATCATCAGATTTGAAGGTTATCAACAGTCCCCAAGGTTATCATCAGATTTGAAGGTTTTCAACAATCCCCAAGGTTATCATCAGATTTGAAGGTTATCAACAGTCCCCAAGGTTATCATCAGATTTGAAGGTTATCAACAATCCCCAAGGTTATCATCAGATTTGAAGGTTATCAACAGTCCCCACCCAAGGTTATCATCAAATTGAAAGGTTATCAACAATCCCTAAGGTTATCATCAGATTTGAAGGTTATTAACAATCCCCAAGGTTATCATCAGATTTGAAGGTTATTAACAATCCCCAAGGTTATCATCAGATTTAAAGGTTATTAACAATCCCTAAGGTTATCATCAGATTTGAAGGTTATCAACAGTCCCCAAGGTTATCATCAGATTTGAAGGTTATCAACAGTCCCCAAGGTTATCATCAGATTTGAAGGTTATCAACAATCCCCAAGGTTATCATCAGAATTGAAGGTTATCAACAATCCCCAAGGTTATCATCAGATTTGAAGGTTATCAACAATCCCCAAGGTTATCATCAGATTTGAAGGTTATCAACAGTCCCCAAGGTTATCATCAGATTTGAAGGTTATCAACAATCCCCAAGGTTATCATCAGATTTGAAGGTTATCAACAATCCCCAAGGTTATCATCAGATTTGAAGGTTATCAACAATCCCCAAGGTTATCATCAGATTTGAAGGTTATCAACAGTCCCCAAGGTTATCATCAGATTTGAAGGTTATCAACAGTCCCTAAGGTTATCATCAGATTTGAAGGTTATCAACAGTCCCCAAGGTTATCATCAAATTGAAAGGTTATCAACAGTCCCTAAGGTTATCATCAGATTTGAAGGTTATCAACAGTCCCCAAGGTTATCATCAGATTTGAAGGTTATCAACAATCCCCAAGGTTTATCATCAGATTTGAAGGTTATCAACAGTCCCCAAGGTTATCATCAGAATTGAAGGTTATCAACAGTCCCTAAGGTTATCATCAGATTTGAAGGTTATCAACAGTCCCCAAGGTTATCATCAGATTTGAAGGTTATCAACAATCCCCAAGGTTATCATCAGATTTGAAGGTTATCAACAGTCCCCAAGGTTATCATCAAATTGAAGGTTATCAACAATCCCTAAGGTTATCATCAGATTTGAAGGTTATCAACAATCCCTAAGGTTATCATCAGATTTGAAGGTTATCAACAATCCCCAAGGTTATCATCAGATTTGAAGGTTATCAACAATCCCCAAGGTTATCATCAGATTTGAAGGTTATCAACAGTCCCCAAGGTTATCATCAGATTTGAAGGTTATCAACAATCCCCAAGGTTATCATCAGATTTGAAGGTTATCAACAATCCCCAAGGTTATCATCAGAATTGAAGGTTATTAACAATCCCCAAGGTTATCATCAGATTTGAAGGTTATCAACAATCCCCAAGGTTATCATCTGATTTGAAGGTTATCAACAATCCCCAAGGTTATCATCAGATTTGAAGGTTATTAACAATCCCCAAGGTTATCATCAGAATTGAAGGTTATCAACAGTCCTCAAGGTTATCATCAGAATTGAAAGGTTATTAACAATCCCCAAGGTTATCATCAGAATTGAAGGTTATCAACAGTCCCAACCCAAGGTTATCATCAAATTGAAAGGTTTTCAACCTCAGTCGTTGCGGTCATCAGTTGTAGTGGTCATCAATCATCGATGTGTTTCAGCATGTGTATTCTCATATGTCCCTGTTGTGTGAACGATTTATCACAATATTTACACACGTACGGTCTCTCGCCAGTGTGTGAGCGGATATGACGCTGTAAATGCCAGTTATGTTTAAATCCTTTATTACACAGCGGACAGATCTTTTTCCTCGCGGTGATTCCAATATCCATGTTTCCTCTGGGTATCGAGTCATGGTCAAAATCTGAAATAAACAACATAGAAAAAGTCATTGTGAATAAGGCAATAACCCCTCTTATTGTATATCATGATATAATATAGATAAATACAACAACAAAAAACTTAAACATCCATGCAATATTATTAATAATAAATATTCTTAACACTAAGATTTTTCTCATAACGGAAAAGTGTAATTTAAAAGTAACTTTACCACATATATTATAAAAATATTTCCTTAATGCATACAGTATATATAATATCTGGCTTCCTGGGGGATATCAATCATTTCAGATATTGAACTGTAGAAAGTATTATCATTAAATGATTAAACATTAACATCACCATTTATTATTTATAACATAACAAGATGTTAATAACATGTTTTTTTTAGAAACTGTATTAACCATAAAATCATGTGAACACAGTTAAAGCCTCATCATAACGCCAAAGGCAACTTAAACCATTTAAAATCTTGGATATATTTAATATTTCTAAAAATGAAACAAAGAGAGTTACAGGATTCTTTATCTTTATTTTTATTAAAGACAACAACTTCACAACATACACAGAAAACATCAAATATACACAGATATTATACTATATTATTCTGATATAAACATTTCTTTGAAACATTAAAATGTTAACATTTAAGCTGCTAAATTTTTTTTCAACGGATTTACATGCTTGGAATGCTGGTATAGTTCATTTGAAAATGACGGGGACTCATTGTCAAAAAACAAGTATTATGCTTAATCAGTTAAGAGACTGGTCAGACACTGCAGTGTCTATTCTAGGATTTGAAAAACAGGGAAGGGGTGGGGGGGGGCTTATTATAAAGTGAGAATCCATAACATTTACTCATTTTTTTTTTCATTCTTTCTCTTTGTAAAATTTTCACCCCAATGTATGGGGGGATTATCAAAATTAGGATTGAATCCCCTCTCCTAGAATAGACACTGGACACATAAAGGTAGACTAGCCGGGTTCTACATCGATGGCACAGGTTATGGTTCCTGGAGCAGGCAGGTTATATATCTGTAGCCAAGGCTAAGTTTTCAGCAGGCAGGTTATATATCTGTAGCCAAGGCTAAGTTTTCAGCAGGCTGGTTATATATCTGTAGCCAAGGCTAAGTTTTCAGCAGGCAGGTTATATATCTGTAGCCAAGGCTAAGTTTTCAGCAGGCAGGTTATATATATATATGTAGCCAAGGCTAAGTTTTCAGCAGGTTGGTTATATATCTGTAGCCAAGGCTAAGTTTTCAGCAGGCTGGTTATATATCTGTAGCCAAGGCTAAGTTTTCAGCAGGTTGGTTATATATCTGTAGCCAAGGCTAAGTTTTCAGCAGGTTGGTTATATATCTGTAGCCAAGGCTAAGTTTTCAGCAGGTTGGAATGAAATAATAAAACAATTACATTTTATACAATTAAGAGACTTCTTCACATTCAAAAATGAATGCATACAATCAAGATTCAAGAGTAAAAGTAAATACAATATGCTGTATACTGATTATGATAAATTAAGAATTACCATATCGAGGGTTAAGCGCAAGACTGTAGTAACTACCATTTTTTCTGAAAATGACTTTTTTTAAATTTCCTGTTTTACTTGGTATTTTGCATCATGTGGTAAATTTTTTTGTTTTTATTTTACTTCATTTCATATTTTTTTTATTAATACTTTACTGTAGTAACTCAAAAGATAAAGATATTTTAACTGCAAAACTGTTGTAACTGGACTTACTACAGTTTTGCACTTAAAAAGAAATGAATTTTTTCTTTCATTTCAATGCAAGACTGTAGTAACTGTGTAGTTACTACAGTCTTGCACTGAAAATAATATAATTTGCCCTTACATTTTCATGTAAGGCTGTAGTAACTCACAAGGCAATATATTATGATATCATCAATGATCACATTTCAAAGGAGGAAGACACTACACATGTATATCTATATATCATTCTATATTTTAGCAACATTTTTTGTCTGTGTATTTCAAAACTGCAAATGAATATGGAGTTTTCGGTTGAAATCTTAGATGTTTCATGGGTTTAACGGTTATATATACATGTATAAGTAAACCCTTCATTTATATCAGAAGTGGAAGTATGTTGTTCTAAATAAGGAAAAAAACAACAACATTTTTATCTACAGTAAAAAATGCACCACCTCTGTATTGTTTACTGTATGAGCCAGTTATCAATGCTTTACTTTTGGCAAGTATTGTTTGGCAATATTGACTCATTAATTTTTGGAAGCTTTTCCTTGACTTTTGTAATTTCTTATGATTTTATTATTGTTTTTAATGAAAAGAAAGTTGGGTATACTTCATTTTATATTAATGTTCCAATGGTCAAGTGTTTTCGCAAAGTTGCAAGTTCGAATTTTCCAAAACTTCTTGAAAGGTTTCTTTTATATGCAGTATTAATGAATGAATCATTTCTTTGATTTCTTATGTCTTTTCTTTTAAAAAAAATCATAACTTTGATATATAGATGTATATTTCTAAAGTTTCATAATTTCAATTTGTACAGTTGTATAATATTTGATTTGGCCTACACAAAAACTTAATAGTAGTTTCACAAAATATAATAAAAAGCAACATAAAAAACCCCATAAAAACATATTGTTTCATTAAGATTTGAACCTACAACCTTCACTTTGAAACTAAGTGTCTTAATTAACTCCTTATCATAGAGGCTAGTTAGGCAAGTGTTGTGTAGGTAACTTTAAGTTATACATAAACCATGTATACTGTTATGCCATACTTTAAAATCTGTATGATTTACTTTGGAATCTGACAATTATGGACAAAAGGTAACTGAATATTCAAATGTCTAAGTCAAAACTGCCATATATAGTGACCCACTGTATTCAGTAACTTTCTGTCTTATGTTACCCTGTTCAATCCGCTCAGCAATTTCGACTAAACAATTGCACTGTATTTAGCTACTCACTGTGTTATGTGTCTATAGCGTCCATGATTTGTACGGTCTGAAAGGTGCATATCACTGTTTTTTTAATCTAGACTGAATGTGATAAATATAACACAAGGCACTAGTTGAGTGTTATATTTATGTCAGCAAGGCTATATCACAGTGTGTAAACAAAATCACTATCAATTATTGCAATTCCATATTACAGTCTACTTTCGTTATCTCAAAGTCATCAGGACCGTCAAAAAATATCGAGATAACGAATTGTCGAGATAAACGTATAAGGTTTGATTGAACAAGGTAGTAACTGATTTTTACGAAGGCATGTGCATACCTTAAGTCAAATAAATTAAAAGTATGACATCTCCATGTCTTGTTTTCTTGAGCCTTATATCCGAAAGTTGATAAGTTAAATTAGCGGATGTTTACCAGCGGAAATACGGAAGTCAGAGATAAAAACACATATTGAGGTTTACTCAGTAATACACCACTACAGTGAAAACATTTTCAACATGGTTAATCCAGATATCCTCCCGGGTTGGTTTTCGGACCATTCTCGAGATAGTTATACGGCTGTTTGATATTTTTTTCTATGTTGTAAAACAATATTGCAACGAAAATGTTTCTATTATGACCACTTTTTCATTTACATCTAAAGTCATAATGAATTTAATACATTTTTCGAATATTTTATAAATAGCAGAAGATTCACTCATTTTGAACATAAGTCAATCAATACGTTAATTAGGTAAACTTTTATAAACAAAGCTCGACTTGTTACAAACATAGTCATCATTACGACACATGCTATTAAGTGATTATTGTCTGGCACCTCTGCAGGAGAGAGACAAAAAATTATTAGTCGGGACAAAGAAAGGATAATAGCATGAAAATTACTCTCGGGGCTGAAATATTACATCGAGATACAGAAAATATCGAAATAAAAATATCGAGATAAACACATATTTCCAATATAGATAAAGAAGGAAGAAAATTGGGACTTTCAAAATTTCATTGAAATAACGAAATATCGAGAAAAGCGATGTCGAGATAACGATAGTTGACTGTATTTAATGTGTATGTTTTTTGCGAGCACAAATGCCTGTTATTTACCGGAAGTAGGTACATTTATCCAGTGTGTATATTATTATTTATACAAGTTTACTGCCAGATATATGGGATAATATTATATGAGATAAATAATTGACCCAATACCCCAGTCAAGGCTAAATTCTTCTGTGTATCCAGTCAGCAACATGTATAACAAATATGTAATTATGCAAATTGTTTTTGATGACAAGTTTATAAGAAAATCCAGAAATTCAAGTATATAAAATCATCATAATAAGGTGTATCTTTTGTTTGAAGTAATGACATTTAAACCGAGAAATATACGATAAAGAATAATATGCAATAACAAATTTTTAGCACAAGAAGTTAATCGTCTACAATTTTGAAATACGTTGTTTTTTTTGTGTGCACTTCGGTTCTTCATGGTATATATGGCATCATATTACAAAGTGTTTTGGTCATTCATAATTCAAGAAATTCATTTGCATTATTACAATCTCCCATACATTCATACAAGTCATCAACTTGTTTTACTTAGCTTTAGAAAGATGATGATCTAAGAGACAAACTTTAAGGAAACTATCCTGTAGACTTTGGTTCAGTACAAAAGAACCAGTACTTCCATGAAATACAGTAGAACTTCGGTAAGTCGAGGTTGAAAGGACAGCGTAAAAACTTAAACACATCGCGACTTTGACTCATAAATCAATCTAAATTTACTAAAAAAATTTCAAGCCGTTGACGTTAACAAGCAAGTTACAAAAGGCTTAACAAAAAGAAAGCCCGATTATAGTAAATATTACTTGTGTGATTATCACCAACATGACGGGTCACAGAATTTCTCAAATGAAAGTAGTTATTTCTGTTTTGGTTCAAATACCACTACGACAATTTGAATGGTAACAATTAAACGCATACTAAGGTTGTTCGAGCAAACGGTTGTGTAATTTACACATGTCACACAATTTTGATTGGAAATCATCTTCGCGGCTAAAAATGGTGTGAAAAATGTCTCAAAATCCAAGGTGTCAAAATAAACAAAGGACTTCAACTTATTTGTGGTAAATAGTACTCCATTGATTCTTTACGGACAATGAAAAATCTTCGACACATTGAAAAATTCGACTCATAAACTCCTAAATAGAAGTTCGACTCATAGAAGTTCTACAGTAGCTCTTTAATAACTGATTGCTTCTAGCAGATATGCATACAAACGATAACAAAAATAAATATATGGTTGATGTCTAAATAAAGTCGCCTTAATGTTTTCCCTTAAAAGGGTTATACATTTTTATGTGGTACAATTTCCATAACATGGTTTGTTAAATAATATAAACATGTTTCTGTTGAAAAAAATAGATGAACTAAGAGAATTTCAAGTTTGTATTAAAAATTTAACTTTTGTTACTGATGCAGTATTAGAGGTACATAGGCAAAATGACTACAGTCAGTATTTCTTGTTTCAGAAAAAAATTGGATTTTTGTTAATTATGTCCTACATAGCTTCAATACAAAAAATAAGAAAGTACCATGAATGTCTCTAATCATACTTGTGACTGCTGCACAGAATAATGTTCTATTGACATCACAATTAATATTAATAATGAAGAACCATCTCCCTGAACCCTCGCCCCTTTGTTACAATGATGTTAAAGATTAAAGGTAACTTTAAACACTATCATTTATCTTATTTCAATTATTATCAATTGAGTTACTACAGTGTTGCAATTAATATTGTAAATAGATGCCCTCATTTTGTGCATGTTATACTGTAGTAAGTCTAGTTACTACTGTCTTGCACTCAGAATAATTTTCAAAATATTACCATTTGAGCGCAAGAGTGTAGTAACTCAGCACAGTCCAAATATCTAAGAAAGGAAAAAAGATTAACATTGTTTTTTTAATTCATTTGCTTTCTTCTACACTTTCTTTTCATATTCTTAGAAATCTTAAGAAATGATAGAACATCATTTAAAACAGAATGTTTTTTGCCTCTCTTGTAAAATTTACAAATATACAGTTACTACAGTTTTGCGCTAAACCATCGATATATTCTGTAATAAAAGCCCACAGGGACATTTTCCAAAAGAGTGGAATTAAGTATAGAGTAATGAAAGTTAGATATTGTCAAATCAAAACAGAAGTTTATTGTTTCTTTGATATTTTCTTCTAGATAATATATAATAGAAATAAAAGCCATTTTAAATTTTGTAAATATAGGGCTTCGTTTATTAGGGGAGGGTCATAATTATCAAATAATATATGGTAATATAGACTTACAAGTAATCAATTCATTAAATGTAAATCATAGAAAAATGCTTTAAATCTGGTCCTAAGAAACAAAGTTATAACATTCTTAAAGTTTTATAAATAAGTCAACAATCCAATTGATAAAAAGAGATATCATAAATAAAATGAAATTATAAGTCAACTATGCATTTTTTATACTAATTTTTGCTTATTTTACATCCTTAACACTAAACCCCTCCTCACCAATTCATTCTAAAGATATAAAAATGTTGCCTGTAAAGTGACACAAACTTTTCTTGTTTATTCCTGGCACTATAACTAGTCATGTTCGTTCATTCTTGTTTAATCCTGCCACTATAACTAGCCATGTTCCGTCATTTTTGTTTAATCCTGCCACTATAACTAGACATGTTCCGTCATTCTTGTTTAATCCTGCCACTATAACTAGCCATGTTTGATCATTCTTGTTTATTCCTGCCACTATAACTAGACATGTTCCGTCATTCTTGTTTAATCCTGCCACTATAACTAGCCATGTTCCGTCATTTTTGTTTAATCCTGCCACTTTAACTAGACATGTTCAGTCATTCTTGTTTAATCCTGCCACTATAACTAGCCATGTTTGGTCATTTTTGTTTAATCCTGCCACTATAACTAGACATGTTCAGTCAATCTTGTTTAATCCTGCCACTATAACTAGCCATGTTCTGTCATTTTTGTTTAATCCTGCCACTATAACTAGCCATGTTTGATCATTCTTGTTTATTCCTACCACTATAACTAGACATGTTCGGTCATTCTTGTTTAATCCTGCCACTATAACTAGCCATGTTTGATCATTCTTGTTTATTCCTGCTACTATAACTAGACATGTTCCGTCATTCTTGTTTAATCCTACCACTATAACTAGCCATGTTCCGTCATTTTTGTTTAATCCTGCCACTATAACTAGACATGTTCCGTCATTCTTGTTTAATCCTGCCACTAAAACTAAACATGTTCGGTCATTTTTGTTTAATCCTGCCACTATAACTAGCCATGTTTGATCATTCTTGTTTATTCCTACCACTATAACTAGACATGTTCCGTAATTCTTGTTTAATCCTGCCACTATAACTAGACATGTTTGGTCATTCTTGTTTATTTCCTGCCACTATAACTAGACATGTTTCGTCATTCTTGTTTAATCCTGCCACTATAACTAGACATGTTCGGTCATTCTTGTTTAATCCTGCCACTATAACTAGCCATGTTTGATCATTCTTGTTTATTCCTACCACTATAACTGGACATGTTCCGTCATTCTTGTTTAATCCTGCCACTATAACTAGCCATGTTCCGTCATTCTTGTTTAATCCTGCCACTATAACTAGCCATGTTTGATCATTCTTGTTTATTCCTGCTACTATAACTAGACATGTTCCGTCATTCTTGTTTAATCATGCCGCTATAACTAGCCATGTTCCGTCATTTTTGTTTAATCCTGCCACTATAACTAGAAATGTTCCGTCATTCTTCTTTAATCCTGCCACTAAAACTAACCATGTTCGGTCATTCTTGTTTAATCATGCCACTATAACTAGCCATGTTCCGTCATTATTGTTTAATCATGCCACTATAACTAGCAATGTTCGGTCATTCTTGTTTAATCCTGCCACTATAACTAGACATGTTCGGTCATTATTGTTTAATCCTGCCACTATAACTAGCAATGTTCGGTCATTCTTGTTTAATCCTACCACTATAACTAGCCATCTTTTCGAATGAGTTTGATCACCATTATATAATCATATCCTAGCGAGATCATACCAAATGATTATTCTTAATAATTACACATTATTTCATTCTCTAAATGCTGAATTCTAGTGAAGCTGGTACATTAAAAGACGTCAAGAAGATGACCACAGCGGAAACATTAACCGTTGCTGTCCAGGAAAATGCTTAAAAATAATCAAAACACACTTAAAACCATTCTTATCACTCTACTTTTCACTATCCACAGAACACAAACATTAACAGGGAAATGTGAAGTTTATCCCACTTTTTAAGCAATCCCCATAATAAGAGAATTTGATACATTCATTAGTTCATCACTATTGTAAACTGTCTCTAATTAATCATCTAAATGTTTCAGCATATGAACTCTCAAATGTCCTTTCTGTTTGAAAGCTTTGTCGCAGTATTTACACGTGAACGGTTTTTCTCCGGTGTGAGATCTCATGTGTCTCTGCAGGTACCAGTTGTCACGGAACGCTTTAT
Source organism: Ruditapes philippinarum (assembly GCF_026571515.1). Lineage (NCBI taxonomy): Eukaryota > Metazoa > Mollusca > Bivalvia > Venerida > Veneridae > Ruditapes > Ruditapes philippinarum. The sequence goes on from NW_026855786.1 coordinate 23,964, forward strand.
CACATATCATACATATTCTCTTTAACTTTCCCGATGTATCAGTCGGTCCTTGTCTCATAGCAAGCCCTACATATGTATGATCTATATCTGAAATATATAACATATATATATATATATATGTACAGGTTACATGAACTATACAATATATAAGATTATAATTATGAAATAAATTGGTCAATTTTCTCTTATCTATTGTATAAAGGAGCAAATTATAGTAACAACAACAACAACAACAACACAAATTTCACAAAAACAGAACTCACTTGTTATATAAAGTACCAATACTTCCATTCAACCTATAACAAATACAAGTAGTACCAATACTTCCATTCAACCTATAACAAATACAAGTAGTTTTTTACAGACATTACGGTCACTTAATACATAAATGATCTGACTGAGAAATACAATCACTTGCTTTCTTAAACAATACATGTATTTCTAAAAAGGTTATTTTTTTATAAATTTCTTTTCATTTTAACATGAGTTTTATATTACCATTATAATGCACACATAAGGGTCAGCACTGTTTGTTATTCAATAATATATGAGCCGCTATGGCAAGCCAACAGCATGGATCCTGATCAGACTGCGCGGATGCCCAGGCTGCTCTGGATCCATGCTGGTCGCAAACGCATTATATTGGTTTTGTCATGATGCGGCTCATATTTATTATATAAGTACAAATTTTTCTCTAAAAATGACAAATTATTTTGTCCAGATTGAATGATGGTCAAGTCCATTTTAGATATTTAGTGTGGTAAAAAAACAACAGATAATATCGATGGCTCAGCGCAATACTGGTCTAACTGCTATTTTTGAAAATGTTCAGGAGAGACAAAAAACTGATTTTATTCAAAAATACTTATATTAGAAAATATTTTTTTGCTATGTTAACATTAATTATAATAAGAAATAATGCCATTTATATAATTTTTTATTAAAATGTTACAAATTGTGTATTTTAGAGTTAGACCTTTATTGCGCTGAAATTCTGAGCGCAATACAAGACTAACTTGAGTTAGACTCAAATTCCCTCTTGCAATTTGGTAAAAGTGGTACAAATATTTGAGTTAGACCTGTTTTATGTTAAATATTCTGATATAATGAAATTTTAAATTTTGAACGACATTGTTTTGTTAATTTAAACATTGTTTAAAATATTTTGCTTTAAACATTGTTTAAAATATTTTGCAAGTCTGTAAAAGAACTTTACAAAGACTAAATCCTTTAATATTTTTCTATTAATATATCATGCGAGCTGACTTTAGATGAAAGTACACTTCTTTCTCCTTTTTCAATTTGTTTGAGATTCAGATTTACTTAAGATCTTTTGCAGATTATCTGTGCAATAAATTTGAATTCTAAACAAAATGCAAACAGTTTTGATTCATATAGTGTTATGAACAGTAGTCATGAACAATGATGACTGACGATCCAGGTATATATTATGATATCTAACAGGGAATGTACATTTTGTATAACTCACATTTGTACAAAGAAGACACATTTTATTTTCTCAATGCACACCATTACTGCCATTGGTGCTTAAATGCTATGATTCCGATATTACTGTTATGCGCTAAATCTTAATGAATTTAATGTATGTGGTTCTCTTTTCTGATGATATAATCATTTATAAATATCAAATATTTTCAAAAATGAAAACCGCTGTTAGACCATGCTTTTATTACAATGTAGTTTGTATGTACTTTCTCAACTGATTAGAGTATATTTTGAAAGTGTAATGTGCAAATTTTATGACATGTTTTGCTGAAAACTTTCATTTGATACAGTTGACTCTCAATAAGTCAAAATCACTTTACTCAAAATTCCGTGTTAGCCGAAGTCCCGTCAAATTTCCTTCCTTATCTTTGTATTTTAACTCCCCTTAGGTCAAATTTTGACTAACCAAGACTCCTGTTTCGTCGAAAAGAAAATTTGGTCCCGTCAGTTAAAGTCCAACATATTGTCATCTCAATTAGTCGAAGTGTGAAAACAGTCGACTGATCAAAGGTCGGCGACATCAAGGTGAAATGTTGCCACTCGTGATTCAAACGTTTCATGGTAATTATGTCTCCCCCACCTCGGGGGTCAATTTCTCGTTTCCGGATGATAACTAGATTTCCTATAGACCTACAGACCTCAAACTTCATAGGATGATTGGTCTTATTGAGCAGATGATCCCTATTGTTTTTGGGGTCAGTAGTTCAAAGGTCAAGGTCACAGTGACCGTTGGTCAATTTCTCGTTTCCGGATGATAACTAGAGTTCCTTTTGACCTACAGCCCTCAAACTTCATAGGATGATTGGTCTTATTGAGCAGATGATCCCTATTGTTTTTGGGGTCAGTAGTTCAAAGGTCACAGTGACCGTTGGTCAATTTCTCGTTTCCGGATGATAACTAGAGTTCCTTTTGACCTACAGCCCTCAAACTTCATAGGATGATTGGTCTTATAGAGCAGATGATCCCTATTGTTTTTGGGGTCAGTAGGTCAAAGGTCAAGGTCACAGTGACCGTTGGTCAATTTCTCATTTCCGGATGATAACTAGAGTTCCTTTTGACCTACAACCCTCAAACTTCATAGGAAGCATCTTCTCATACAACCTTAACAATAGAAACCATCCATAGACAGCCTTCATTGAAGTGACTACCGGGTATTTACATTATCTTATCTCCATTTCCATTCCTGTTTCCATTCACAGTTATTCTCAGCAGTGGGGGAGACATGCGCTTTTTTACAAAAGCATCCTCTAGTTTTAATTGTTGGTCATCATGTATTATTAACACGTCGTAAAAGTGGCTTTAATCGGTTTCAGGACTTAATTGGTTTTAAGAAAGTTGACTCGGGTGTTAGTTAAATAACAGTCTAGGTATTGTTGTGTCAACGTAACTGACATTTGTATAATTAATGTTCCGTCGTTCACGATAGTTGCTACTTTCGTATTCGTCTGATGATCAATTCACTCCAAATATTAGATAAATTGTTGAAATAAATGTTGTTATTGTGCTTTTATTGTTATGAATTGTCATGAATGCTTATTAAAACATGTACTTAACTGATGAATCAGGCACAGGTATATACATGTACGAATGTCAACGTAATGGCGCAGATCCACGTAACTCGAATTCCGTTTCTCTCGAAGTAAAATACCCAGTCCCATGGATTTCGAGTTACCGAGAGTCAACTGTATATCAAAGTCATTTCACCTCTTAATTTTGACCAAATAACAAGAGGTTGTCAAACATATTTTAGAGAAAAAAGTAAGGCAGTACAACCCACTATTAGGGATTCATAGAACAAAGTATTGTTAGCACATGATATAATTCAGAATCATTTTAGTAAAGTTAGATGTGCTTTAAACACTAACTTGCAACCACATACTCATTCTGATATGAAAAGGCGCACACCTGAAATTACTAATTAAAGCACCATGTGCACACCTTAGATTAGCACTTAACAATTAGAATGGATAAATGTTTGAATTTTCTCATTGACACTGATTCTATACCAAAAGCAGTTGATAGTCATTACATTTTTAATTTCATTAAATTTGATAGGTAAAATTAATGGCTTTTAGATCTAAAATGAAACATTTTTATCAACTTATAGCTGTTTCTGCCACATAAGTCAAAGAGTTTTTGACAATTGCACTCTCGAAATTTCAATGGAGCTGTGTGATGTAAAAAATTATCAGAATACAAGAACTAAAAAGGTCATTATAATGTATAAGTGTGCATATTTTGATTTTTTCTGCACATATCACATCAGACAGAAAGATATTGTATCAATAATATAAGTATTGTGAAGAGTGTGATTTGCACATGTTGACACTATTTTGTTATTGTATTGTTTGAGTTGATAGTGTAAAGTTTATATTTCTAACATGACCGGCATTTTTCCCTATTGAACATAGAAGAACCGAAAGTTTGTTATTATGCTATAAAATCACTGTTTGATGTTCGATATTAAGACATGTGACGCAATCATTATACACGTGACGTAACCACTAAAAATGTGACGCGCTGATAATAAGAACGGAAACAATATAGCTAAATATCGGGTACGGCAGCATTTATTTGTTAATTTCGTGTTAGAATCGAAATAATATATCCAAATCTGTGATTTTATTGCTTGATAACATTACTGTTTGTCGTTCGGATGTGCATTAATTATATCACTCCGGCTGCGCCCTCGTGATATAATTCCTCGCAACCGAACTCCAAACAGTGATGTTAATGAGCAATAAAATCACCGATTTGGATATATTGTTTCTTAAATAACTTTATTTGATTAGAGAGAGTGATACAGAAGTAGATACATAATTTAAAAATAAAAACCCAAGAACGCCCTCAAACCTGAAATTGGTCATTGTGTTACAGGCTAAGTTTGATTTGGCAGTGAAACAATGTACAGTCTACCACCTTACACCATTTTAAGCAGAACACATTATATAGATATGAATAAAGTGTAAAATTAAGAATTAGGAAATCTCAGCATATGATTAAACAAAGGTCAAACTAAAAAAAATATGAATTTTTAGAGGGGGATCAGAGGTTATGAATCCACTAATGTAACATATGTGCAATTGGCTAATATTTTGCGAATGATACAAATACAAAGCACTGATGAAGGCAAATAATTTCTAGTGTTTTCATGAATTCTCACATTCTTGATAACACATTTCAATGGGATATGCATATTATTTTATTATTTTTATATGAAACATTTAAGGTCTAACTCAATGATTTTTGAGGAAAATTGATATATTTGACATCGCAATAAGAGACCAACTAAAGTTGGACCTATATTGCACTAACAAAATTGAACTACCTGAGATAGACTTTTATTTTAAATGTAAATAAAAAAGGCAAAAAAAGCATAAAATACCCTAAAATTTTCACAGAATGTGTATTTGACCTTACATGATCAAAATATGTAAAAAAGTGATTTTTGGTAAAAATGTCACTTAGACCAGTATTGCGCTGAGCCATCGATATAAGAGATCAAAAATTCAAAGTTAGCTACCTGTGTGACAGCCATAATGTAATGGCATGGGCGAGTGGGTTAACCTGTAAGACTAGGATTTCAAGGATCGTTAGCAGCATGGGATCAATCCACATCAGGGGCAAGCCATTTGTTTCCTTACCCAAGAAACTTGACATTAATTGTTGCAGTACTGGTTGGTTCCAGGAACAGATTAGAGAGTATGAGATAAAAACATACTGCCCTATTTGATGAATGCTCTCTCACTTTCTTGCGATTCTGAGAACAGAATGGTAAGGGGGTAATATATAGCAAATGAACAGGTGAAAGACAAAATAAGTTTTCATTTTGCAATAATTCCTTTCAATTTTATAGTTTACTTCCATTGGATGATAAATAACTCATGTGGCCGAAGAAAAGTTCTATAAATATGTATATCTATCAGATTTTATCTGTTACAAATGTGCAATTTTATAGAAGAGTGGGGCAGTCTTGTTATAATTTTGGCAGATTTATATTTTATCCCAAACAATTTTCAACATCAACCGCTGGTCAATCACCATTATAACAGTTTATCTTTTGAAATATATAGTTACTTCAACTCAACTTGACAAAGAAAATATGAGCATACTGTCACTTTAATCAAAACTAATTTAACTTCACAATAAAATATATGCACTAATACCAAAATACTTACTGAATTTTAACTAAACACACAAGCTAATAATGCTTGGTACAGGTAGAAACCTCTTAAATAATTGTGTACAAACTAACACGTGACAACCATAATTGAGTTTAAATGAAATTTTAAAATATATTTTTATCTTAAACAAGAAAAATTAAAAATGAAACATTAAACATAATATATTATCTAGACAATATAGTATGTATAGGTAGAACAGAAGGTGAGTTTATTCAGAATTAATATTTTATATTTTATAACTCTGATGAAGACTCGGGGAAAGTCGAAACGTCAGTTATCATTAATTAAATCCTTAAAAATTACCCGGTTTTGATTGGTTGTTCCACTTTTTTTAAATTTTCTTAGAATTTATTTTAGAATGATTGTGTGCAAGATTATATCCATTCCAGTACCAGATGTAAGTTTCTTTCTTCAGGATAATTATGGATAGCCCCTGACAGGGTTTGAACCTATATGGCTAGTGGTCAGATTACTTATGTCCAACACACAATAACCATGCCTCCATAACACCACTCCCAACTTCTTGAAATAAGTTAAGGCCACTGTACAAACAGTTTATAGTACTGACAGATGTTTGCATCAATTACTATTATATGTACTGACTGACAAATCACATAATCATCAGAAAGCTATAAGAAGGGCTGTTGGTAGGACAGCGTGCCAGACTCTTCTCAGTGCTTGATAGTCAAACAAGAGCCTAGATCATGTAGAATTTTCTAAGTTAAAAAAGGGCCATAACTCAGTCAAAACCTATGTTAGAGTTACATGCCTTGGACAGTGATCTCCTATTATGCTCTCAAATAAGTGTATGAAGTTTCAACCCATTCCCTTCAGTAAGTTATGAGATACCAACTTGCATACAACCAAAGTATGTAGCTGAGTGAGTACATTAGCTCTCTTTATTCTACGGATACAAATGAAGTTCTCAATAATCAAGCTAAAAATAATATACTTAATTGAATGTATTTAATTGTAATTTTTACATCTATACTTCAAATCACAATGAAAACACAATCATGCAATTACTCAAAACAAGTCTCACAAATTGTCCGGGCCTTTTTTTCTCCTATAAAATGTTCATTTATGTAACAGTTGCAAATAACAGTTATAAACACAGTGGACTTTAAACATTTCTGATTTCTAGTCACAAAATGAACAATTTAGAATATATTGTAATGTACAGTCATGTGTGAATGTAGATTTCCCTTGGTTGTAAATCCTTTTCCACATTCCTTACAAATAAATGGTTTTTCTCCGGTGTGAATTCTCCTGTGAGTCTGTAGCTTCCAGTTAGTAGGAAAACTTTTGTCACAAAAGTCACATCCATGTTTCCAAGTCTTTGAACTGTCTACTTTCTTTCCTGAAATATATATATATAAATATGTATATATTATACAGAGTTTAATTAAGACCATTACAATTCTATCCTGACTATGAACATTTCTATATGACAATGAGGAAATAGGTCAAGCGCATTTTTTGCTTATTATAAGGACCCTGGTTGAATGAAAAACTAACTCTCTTTCAAAACTTCAAAAAAAAAAATCCCTGAACAGCAGCCAAAATAATTAAAACTTTTTCTACTCCTGAAAAATTCTAATTATTTTGACATGCTAATGCCCAAAATGCTAAATATTGTTTCCCCAATTCATTTACTTTAAGCCAGGGGCCTTTCACTATCCCCTTCAGGTGTCTGTTTAATCAAATTATAAGAATAAAATATTTGAAACTGAACTTTCATTATTGGCCATCAATAAACATATTTGAAACCTAAATATACAAGATAACTAGGAAAAAAGTTGTACCCTTTACCAAATATTGATATTTCTCAAAGAAACTAACTGATACATTTCTAATTTTCCATTCTTCAACAAAAAGCTGTTAAAATGGAATAACTATGTTTGTAGAGTAAATTTAAGATTAAATTTCACATCAAAATAAATGGGTAGTCTATAGAATGTCTTGTGTTAAGACAGCAGCAATCAGACCTGACTATATATTGTAGAACAAGACCAGGAACATCTCTGCCATCTGAACACTGGTCACATGATTAATTGCTGCAGCCAACATCAGAAAGTTTATTTTCATGCATATTAGACTTCCCTAAAATATTGTAATGGTCAGTTCCAAAAATGGAAGCTGGACAAGTTCATTTTAAGAAATTCAGCAGGTTAAGACCTATAATAATTGACATTCATTTGCCAAAAATAATACAATATATAAATTACATAATTATGCCTTCTTGTATATAAGCTTTATTTCGTAGGTTGTCATTTAAAAGTTAGTATTTACAACAAGATCTGATTAAATTGTGTATATATAATGTTAATGTCTTCCTCCTACTTAAACAAAAAAACCTTTTGTTATAATTTTATGTATGACTAAAATCTTTCAGGTACATTTTACTTGCCTATTTCGTGTCATGCATTTTCTTTTTATAAATATTTACAACAAGACTTGTACACCAACATCTTTTCCTATCCGGTACAGTAACATCACACATGTCCTATTTACTGTTAGACCTCAAATCAGTCTTATCTACAATAATATTGACTTCTTAATGTCAAATTGACTTGTAGAGTTAAACTACTGTCACACTTCAATTATTAGCAACGCTCTTCTTCCTTAATATTTTAATCAATCCACGGAAATTGAAACTGTAGAAACAATTTTGAAAATATAAACAGGATCTTCAACATTAACAGTATAACGAAAACAATTATGATTAATTCTATAATTTTAGATGTACGGCCAAATGGGAATTCAAGTTTCCTTTTGTGCTGAAAGTACGCTCACAAAACCGACATTTGAAAGGTCGTTCTCCTGTATGTACTCTACGATGTGTCTGTAACTTCCAATTATCACGGAAACGTTTGGGACAAAACTCACAGACATATTTCCCCGGCATCTCATTGGGAAAGGAAACTTGTGAACTTCTAACACTCATATCTGAAAATTGTAAAAAACAAAAAATTGATTCAACAACTGGAAGTCAATATCAAAGCTTTATATAGACTTGATAAATGTTTACTAAGTTTTCTTATCAATTATAGTAATGTTACAGTCAGTGCGGCATTATAATTATGACAACAAAATAAATATTTCACATAATTTAGAGGGGAAATGCTGGAAACTATTGACCGTAGACTAATGTTTACTAGTAGCTTTCTTATCAATTATAGTAATGTTACAGTCAGTGCAGCATTATGAATATGACAACAAAATAAATATTTCACATAATTTAGAGGGGAAATGCTGGAAACTATTGACCGAGCAGATTTCAAGGTGTCTATACACAAGAGATATTATTGTATTTTCATGATGATTCAAATATTGCAATCATATGTTATACATAGACTAAATAGATTGAAATTTTAACAATGTAATGTAGATTATGTATTCCTGAAGTGTTTTTGTCTGCAATGCTTTTTGGAACTTATAAAATTGATAAATCTTAATTTGAGCATCATATTTATGATATAAAAATCATAAAAAAAATTTATTACAGGATCTTTTAAACAGTTGCTACATTTGATTGTTCAAGTGGTGACGATGATGAAGTTTTTATGTCACCAGTAAATTGACAGAATAATGCCAGCCTGTACATCAGTTCTGTCTTACCAAAATCTACACAACTAAAATCCCAATAGTCCAGATAAACAAATATTCATTCAAAGCTAGACAAACCCATAATATAAATAAATCTAAGAATTATTATGGAAGAGATTCATTGACAGGAAATGTGTTTTCCCCTAATTTCCTAACTAATCTAGTTTATCATAAGATGTTGAAGACATAAGTAACTAATCTATTTTATCACAAGATGTTGAAGACATAAGTAAAACAGTTATCAACAAAATATGACAACCATAATTATGAAATGATAATAAAATAACTCTGGTTCTGTACATACTAGGAGAGAAAATAAAGTAAACAAGGATTAAGAACAACATATGAGAAAAAGCCAGCCAGATTATTCAAAAAATAAATGAGCTGCATCACGACAAAACCAACATAGTGCGTTTGCGACCAGCATGGATTCAGACCATACTGCGCAGTCTGTCCAGGACCCATACTGTTCGCTATCAGTTTCTCTACATGTAATAGAGTTGGAAAGCGAACAGCATGGATCCTGATCAGACTGTGCAGATACGCAGGCTGGTCTGGATCCATGCTGGTCGCAAACGCACTATGTTTGTTTTGACGTGACGCTGCTCAAATTGCTAATCTGTTCAGAACCCGAGCCAGTAATGAACATTTATTTTGATGATAGCTCCTTACTGTAACTTAACTGTTACTGTTCATTTATTTTGATGATTAAGCTCCTAGCTGTAACTTAACTGTTACTATCTTTAGCAAAGCTTGGTAATAATCTTTAATGGTGATACAGTAACAGTTATGAAACCTACTTGTATCATTTTAATAACTTGATAAAATTTGTGTGGAAATACATAACTTATAGCTACTGACAAAAACATTATATAATAGAACCATAAAAAATTAACTATAAAATAATGATTTAAGTTCATTTATTTATAATGTCTAAAATATTGAATTAATAAGTTTATTTACTTACAATGTCTATATAATTCAACAAATACAATGTTATTGAACAGGAAATACAATGTTTTAATTTAAATTTCTCTAAAACATATTTACATATTAAATAATATTGGTTTGTTATTGTAAGTTCTCATAGAAAAACAGGGGAGATAATATTGTTCATAAACAAATCCACTGATTGTAATTATCTTTTAACTAACTATTATTCATAAGACTAGGCACAGCTACCACTAATGTTTGTTATTCATAAATAACAATGTTTTATTCACATTCCATCAACCATAATCAGAAAAACATAGTTTCTTTATTTAACTCTCCACTTTCATTCACTTATCAGCAGTCAATATGTTTAAAATTAGGCGTATTTTAGATAGCAACATTACTGAATTTGTGTCCATTGCGCGTTCAAAAATTATTGTAGTGAATAACAAAAAGTTCAACTTTATCTATTATTTATTAATTGATCAATTAATACATTTCCTTCTCAAATTATATAAAACATTTAAATCTATTTATAAAACTTTAGAATATGGATGTTTATAATTATTTTAATTTAATGTTCCAATTTCATTTAAATGACAGATAATTTCTTTAACAAGCTCTAACCTACTGAAAAAATGAAACTGCAAGCTTTAAATGAAAAGGATAATGAAGAAATATATTCATACATTAAAGTAAAAATTAATATTGTGATTGTTTGCCTAATTATGTTGGAAAAAAAAATAATCTTAAAGCATTATTTCATTATTTGGTCATATGGCACAATTAAGAATTATTATAATGAAAAAAAAAACAACAACAGAATGAGCAAATGAACTGAACATATGCACATTAAATATTAATCTAATAATTTACTACATCAATATCGGGAAATATTTCTATTGCTGGTCCACAAACAAAATTAATGTAACACAAGTCCATGTATTTTTTTTATCCATACTCAGATTCTTCCATGTTCACAATTCTTCATAGCCTAAAATATTCCACTAAGATTTCATATAGAAATATCCCAGTAAGAAAATACTTTTAACCATCATATTAATCATACATATGAATTAATTTGTTTTAGTGCTGGAGAAGGTTCATATCAAGATGTGTTATCATATGAGCTTTCAGATTACTTTTCCCTTTAAATGTTTTATGACAAACTTCACAATTATATGGACTTTCTCCAGTATGTATTCTCATATGTTGTTTCAGGTTCCAGTTATCAGTAAAAGCTTTGTGACAGATTTCACAGACAAAGTTCCGTGATCTTCTCCAATTTTAAAAAATTTTTAAAAAAAAATTTTTAAAAAAAAAAAAATTTAAATTTAAATTTTTTAAAAATTAAATTTTTTTTTTTAAATTTTTAAAAAAAAAAAAAATTTTTTAAAAAAAAAAATTTTTTTTTTTTTGTCAAAAAAAATTTTTAAAAAAAAAAAAAAAGAAAACTTTAAAAAAAATTTTCCCTTAAAAAATTTTAAAAACCCCCCCCAAAAAAAAAAAAAAAAAGGGGGAAAAAAAATTAAAAAAAGGGGGGGTTTTTTTTTTTTTTAAAAAAATTTTTGTTAAAATTTTTCAAAAGGGGGGGGTTTTTTTCCAAAAAAAATTTATTAAAAAAAAACAAAAAGGAAAGAAAAATTTTCCCCTTTTTAAAAAAACAAAAATTTTTTTTGGGGGGTTTTAAAAGGGGGGGAAAAAAAAAAAGGGGTTTTTTTTTTTTTTTTTAAATTTTTGGGTTTTTTTTTTTGGGGGTTTTTTTTATAGTAAAAAATTTTTAAAAAAACCTTTCCGGTTTTTTTTTTGGGGGGGGTTTTTTTTCCTTTTTAAAACCCCCTTTTCCCCCTTTTTTTCCCCAAAAATTTTAAAAAAAAAAAAATTTCCAAAATTTTAATTTAAAAGGGGGAAAAAAAATTTTTTTTTTGGCCAAAAAAAAATTTTAAAAAAAATTTAAAAAAAAATTTGGGTTTTTTTTTTTTTTTCCCCCCCCTTTTTTTTTTTAAACCCCAAATTTTTTAAACCCCCCTTTTTTTTTTTTAAAAAAAAAAATTTTTTTTTTGTAAATTTTCCAATTTAAAAGGGGGGGAAAAATTTTTTTTTTTAAAAAACAAAAACCTTTCCCAAAAAAAAAACAAAAAAACCCCCCCCAAAAAAATTTTTTTTAAAAAAAAATTTCCCTTTTTTTTAAAAATTTTTAAAAAATTAAAAAAAAAAAAAATTTTTTTTTTTTTTTTTGGTTTTTTTTAAAAATTTTTTTTTTTTAAAATTTTTTTTTTTTTTTTTTTGAAAAAATAATTAATTCCCTTTTTTTCCCAATTTTTTTAAAAAAAAATTTTTTCCCTTTAAAATTTTTTTTAAAAAAAAAAAAAAAAAAACCCCCCAAAAAACCCCCAAAAAAAAATTTTTCAATTTTTTTGGGTTTTTTTTTAAAAAAAAATTTTTTTGGGGGGAAAAAAAATTTTTTTTTAAAAAAAAAGGTTTTTTTAAAAAAAAAATTTTTTTTTTTTATCCCAAAAAAAAAAAAAAAAAATTTTAAAAAAAATTTTTTTTAAAAATTTTTTTTTAAAAAAAAAATTTTTTTAAAACAATTTTTGGGAAAAAAAACCCTTTTTTTAAAAAAGGGAAAAAAAAACCCCCAAAAAAAATTTTAAAAGGGGAAAAGGGGGTTTTTTTTTTCCCCCAAAAAATTTTTTTTTTTTTTTTACCTTTTAAAAAAAAATTTTTTTTTTTTTTTTTGGGGGGGTTTTTTTTGGGGGGGTTTTTTTTCCCCCTTTTTTGGTTTTTTCCCCAAAAATTTTTAAAAAAATTTTAAAAAAAAAATTTAAAATTTTTTAAAAAAAACCTTTTTCCGTTTTTTTTTAAAAAAAAAAAAAAATTTTTTTTAAAAAAAATTTTAAAAAAAACCCCTTTTTTTCCTTTTTTTAAAAAAAATTTTTTTTTTTTTTTTTTTTTTTAAATTTTAAATTTTAAAAAATTTTTTTTTTTGGAAATTTTTTAAAATTTTTTTTTTTTTTACAAATTTTAAAAAAAATTTTTTTTTTAAAAATTTTTTTTTTTTTTAAATTTTAAAAAAAAAAATTTTTTTTTTTAAAAAAAAAAAAAACCCCGTTGGGCCCCCCGGGGGGTTTTTTTTCCCCCCCCCCTTTCCCCCCCCCGGGGGGGGTTTTTTTTTTAAAAAAGGAAACCCCCAAAAAATTTTTCCCTTTTTTCCTTTTTTTCCCCTTTTTTTAAAAACCCCCCCCCCGGGTTTTTTTTAAAAAAATTTTTTAAAAAAACTTTTTTAAAAGGGTTTTCCCTTTTAAATTTTAAAAAATTTTTTTTTTTAAAAAAATTTTTTTTTTTCCCTTTTTTTTTAAAAAAAAAAAAACCCCCCAAAAAAACCCCCCCTTTAAAACCTTTTTTTTAAAAAAAAAAAAATTTTTTTTTTTTTTTTAAAAAAAAAAAAAAAAATTTTTCCGGGCCCCTTTTTTTCCCCCCCGGGGGGTTTTTTTTAAAATTTTTAAAAAAATTTTTTAAAAAATTTTTTTTTTTTTCTTTTTTTTTAAAAAATTTTTTTTTTTTTTTAAAAAAAAAAAGGGGGCCCCCCCCCCCAAAAAAAAAAATTTTTTTTTTAAAAAATTAAAAATTTAAAAAATTTTTTTTTTAATTTTTTTTAAAAAAAAAATTTTTTTAAAAAAAAAAACCCTTTTTTTTTTTTTTTTTAAAAAAAAGGGGGCAAGGGGGGGGGGTTTTTTTTTAAATTTCCCTTTTCTTTTTAAAAAAAATTTTTTTTTTCCAAAAAAATTTTTTTTTCCCCCCCGGGGGGGTTTTTTTTTTTTTTTTAAAAATTTTTAAAAAAAAAATTTTTTAAAAAAAAAAAATCCCCCTTTTTTTTTAAAAAATTTTTTTTTCCCTTTTTAAAGGGGGGTTAAAACCCCCCCTTTTTTTTTTTTTAAACCCTTTTTTTAAAATTTTAAAAAAAGGGGGAAAAAAAATTTTAAAAAAATTTTGGTTTTTTGGGGCCCTTTTTGGTTTTTCCCCCCCGGGGCCCCTGGGGGGGGGGTTTTAAAAATTTTTTTTTTTTTTCCCTTTTTTAAAAATTTTTAAAAAAGGGAAATTTTTTCTTTAAAAAATTTTTAAATTTTTTTTTAAAGGTTTAAAAAAAATGGACCCGGGAAAGGGATTTTAAAAGGGTTTTAAAAAAAATTTTTTAAAAAAAAAAATTTTTTTTTTTTGGGCCCAAAAAAATTTTTAAAAATTTTTTTTGGAAAAAAAAAAAAAAAGGGGGTTTTTTTTTCCCCCCTTTTTTTTCCCCTTTTTTTTTTTAAAAAAATTTTTTTTTTTTTTAAAATTATTTTTTGGTTTTTAGGGTTTTTTTTTTAAAAAAAAAAGGGGGGCCCCGGGGGTTTTTTTTTCCCCCCTTTTTTTGGTTTTTTAAAAATTTTTTTTTGGGGAAATTTTATTAAATTTAAAACTTAAAAAATTTTTTAATTTTTTTCAAAAAAATTTTTTAAAAAAATTAAACCCCCCTTTTTTTTTTTTAAAACTTTTTGAAATTTAAAATTAAAATTTTAAACCTAAATTTTTCCCCTTCCCCCTTTTTTTAAAAAAAAAATTTTTTTTTTTTTTTTAAAAAAAAAAAAACCCCCTTTTTTTTTTTCCAAGGGAAAAAATTTTTCCCCAAAAAAAAAATGGCCCTTTGGGGGTTTTTTTTCCCCCCAAAAAAAAAAAAAAAAATGGCTTTCCCGGGGGCCTTTTTAAAAAAAAACCCCCCCCCTTTTGGGGAAAAAAAAAAAACCAAAATTTTTTTTTTTGGGGGGGAAAAAAATTTTTTAAACCCCTTTTTTTTTTTTTTTAAAAAAATTTTTAAAAAAAAAATTTTAAAAATTTAAAAAAGTTTTTAATTAAAAATTTTTGGGAAAAAAACCAAAAAAAAACCAAAATTTTTTTTTTTCCCCCAAAAAAAAATTTTTCCCCCTTTTAAAAATTTTTTTTTAAAAAAAAATTTTTTTTAAAAAAATTTTTTGGGGTCCAAAAATTTAACCCCTTTTAAAAGGGTTTTTAAAAAACCCCCAAAAAGGGGGGTTTTTGGGGGGGGGTTAAAAACCCCCTTTTAAAAAAAAAATCAATTCCAAATCATATAATCAAGTTAAAAAAAAATTAATCAAACATTTCTAGGAAAGATAATTTATCACAATGAATCTTATTCCATGATATCCAATCAAAACTTGGCATGTGTAACCATGTGACTAGCGAGATAATCTTTACGTATAAAACGCCGGTAACAAATCTGACACTGAAATGGCTTTTCATCGCTGTGAATTTTCTTGTGCCGATTTAATGTCCCGTTATCTTTAAACGTCTTCAAGCAAACGTCACATGTCACACGTTGTCTTGATGGTGTAGTCGTCATCGGATCTTCAACCATAACAAACTGTTCTAAACCTGTAACAGAAAGATATTATCATAATTAGAAAGTCATTAATTTTGTTAACTATCTAAATAATACAGTTTATTATATAATATAGTATTGCAACCTTTAAAACAAAACTTAACATGATAGCATTAAAGGCTGGGTTAAAAACATGCGATAATGTTCATATATTTCATAAATCATTTTAAAATTATTAACACATCAACAAGTACTGTTTTCAAAACTTTATTGTATGCTAACTAACTGAACGAATAAACATAACTTTCTATGGCAACTAAGTTACAATATAAACACAGGAGCATATTTGGGGTTTTTATAAGAGGGGTCACAAAAATTGGGGTCATGTCTGTGATTCCCTTTAAAAATACAACTCTGTATCCATGCATGTCAATAGAAATACAACAAGGTTTACGTTCTTACGAATTCACAACAGAATAAAACTCCTGTCTGTATAATCAAGTCACAATATGGTATGTACAATAAGGATTATCGTAATGGTATAAGTTATTATGTCAGTCTTCAAATAAAAAAACTTTATATTGTTGTAGAAATCACTGTTATACAAAACCCCTGTATTATAAAACTAAATGTCACTTGTTATAATGTCACAGCTACTATTTTATAACAGTAACATCATCTTTATACAACAGTGACACCATTCTTGTATAACAGTGACACTATCCTTGTGTAACAGTGACACTATCCTTGTGTAACAGTGACATCATCCTTTATACAACAGTGACACCATTCTTGTATAACAGTGACACTATCCTTGTGTAACAGTGACATCTTCCTTGTATAACAGTGACACAATCCCTTGTGTAACAGTGACACCATCTTTCCCTTAACAGTGACGTTGTCCTTGTATAGCAGTTACTATGGCATCACAATTGTCTAACTGTGACATCAATTTCACTAAGCTTGGATGTTTTTTCTCAATTTTAATCGTTGTAAGGTTCTTCTACTAGTTGCCATTTTCTGGTTCCATGCTCGTCTGAATGATGATACACCCATATGAAAACAATGCTGAGCGTAACCTGAAATAATTAAAATTCAAATATTTAAAAAAAAAAACAAGCTTACATTTGAATAACAAGCTTACAAAAGTAACAACGACAATAATCAATAAAAATTTTAATTTCTTTTGTCTGCTAAATTTGTATGAAATCATAATCATTGACCTTAATTAAACTAACAACAATCCACTGGAAAATTACCAGTTTTCCGAATCATTTACATAGATAACAGAAATATAAAAAAAATGTTGGTAAATTAAACACAAAGAATAAATCTAAAAATGAAACACTACTCACACTTCAATGATTCATAGAGAACTGTTCCTTCGAATTTTTCTGTCCCTCCTTTAATGCCAAGTTCCCACGGTTCATAAAACCCATCTATCATACGTTTAATGATTTCATATTCTCCAGGTGAACTTGATGTTATAACTCCTACCCCTGATGCCACACGATACAGCCATGCTCGTTCCACCGCAATACCGGCCCCTGGTGCTAGACGTGTAAACCCTTCCTGTATGCCAACATCCTCATCTATAATAATCTGAAACATAAAATTTTACCATTTTAACATTTTCAAATGTAATAAAGGGAGACAATCAAAAAATAAGTAATATGTAATAAAGGGAGATGACTAATAACAATAAGTTATATGTAATAAAGGGAGATAATTAAAAAATAAGTAATGTAGAGTTATGTTTTTTCATCATCATCACTGCACTTTCTCTCACTAGTTTTCATAACAGTGTGGTTTCAATAAGATGGCATTGGAAATTAAGATGTTTTACTTAAAACAAGCATCATTTTTACAAAATGTAGGGAGGTAATTAAAAACTTGATCAAGGTAGAATTATGATACTCAGACACTGCACTTTCATTCTGTGGTCTCTAACACTGTGTCAAGTTTAAATAAAATTTCTTCAATACTAAGTTCTTCTCTGTCATTAATAAGCATTATTTGTATTATAAACTTAAAGGAGACACAGTGTGAGAACATCAATGAGACATCAATAAAAGATTAGATGTTATTCCGCAGACAAGCTGCATTAACTCCTGAGGTCATAAGAATAAAGCAAGATAGAGTTATGTTTCTTATGCTACAAAGCACTTTCTCTCAATAGTCTCTGTTATTGTGTGGTTATACTCCTACAAGACTGAGACAGACAGACAGACAAGGTAGTCACTATATATTCTTCCTCCTTTTGGGAGCGATTATGTATTTATAAGAAAGTCAACAAACCTTTCATAAAGTGTGTTCATGATTTTTAAATTAATAAGTTATGGAAGTACAGTAAAATGATATATTAAGAATATTCTAAAATTCTATTTGTAATAATAATCTTTTCATTATTTGTTTTGACATTTCAATGTCTTATTTTGCTATTATTTATAATCAGTTCTGTATGAGAATATATACAGTCAAACTTGTGAACAAAGGTCACTGAAAGGAGAGACTGATTGTGGCCTTTATGGACAAGTGGTCTTTATTTGGAGGTAACTATGATCTATGATCAATGGAGGTTTCTTAAAAAAATGGCCTTCATTTACAGCGTGGTTTTTATTCAGAGGTGATCTTGAACACATGTTTGACTGTAATTATCATGCAGTTAGCTTACATAATTTGCTTGCTCCACCCTTGGTCTAGTAGGAGGGTTATATCTTCCACTGCCAGATCTGTTGAATGTTGTTTCCATATGAGCTGAAAAACAAAGAATCAAATTAGTCAGGAGCAATTGTACATTGTTCTGTCAGTGTTTCAAAGTAATCCACAACACACCATGCCACAACATACACACAGTAACACAGTTCCAACAATAACAAAAAAAAATCAAAGTCATAAAAAAACAAGTCCGAGTCCACAAACCACCTGGACATGATCACATAACAACACAACAAAGTCTATCTCACTTTGATGACCAGTTAACAGTTTTATGAAAAACAAAAAAAATCAATCATTGCATTGTAAATCATTCTACTTTTTTACTCTTTTGACAAAAAAAGTCTGAGCATAAAAGATTTTAACAAGCTAAAATGTTTATATCTCCACAGAGATGTTCAAATCCCATTCAACTTTGACCACTGCCATTATATCACTACTTAATGCAATTTTACTGAATATATAAAATAACATTTAAAATACTCATAAATGTATGTGCATCCCTTATTTCAACATGGAAAACTTAAATATAACAGTGACATCCTCATCATATAACAGTGACATCTTCATCTTATAACAGTGGCAAAATACTTGTATAACAGTGACAACATCCTTGTATAACAGTGACACCTTCATCATATAACAGTGACATCTTCCTTGTAATGACAGTGACATCTTCCATGTATAACAGTGACATCTTCCTTGTAATGACAGTGACATCTTCCATTTATAACAGTGATACCAACTTTGTATAACAGTGACACCTTCCTTGTATAGCAGTGACATCTTCCTTGTATAACGGTGACACCTTCCTTGTATAACTGTGGCAAATTCCTTGTATAACAGTGACAAATTCCTTGTATAACAGTGACAAATTTCTTGTATAAGAGTGACATCTTCCTTGTATAACTGTAACAAATTCCTTGTATAACAGTGACATCTTTGTTGAATAACAGTGACATCATACTTGTATAACAGTGACATTATACTTGTATAACAGTGACATCATCCTTGTATAATCAACAAACATCATCATTATTGAAAGCTAAAAAAAGTTATTTCTCCACTGTTCTTCTGCCAGTTGTCATTTTCTGCAATAATCAGCATTCCATGCTGATACATCCATATGAAAACAATGTCAAGCCTTACCTTGAAAATTCAAATATTTGAAAGTAATATCTAGACAATGAGCTTAAACAAGAGCTGTCGGTAGGACAGCAACGCTTGACTATTCTTACTTCTTGATAGTAAAAAAAATGCTTGAAACAGTTACCTCCTCCTGTCTACAGGTTGGGGTCATGATGGTGAACAAGTGTGCAAAGTTTCAAAGCCATATGTCAATGGACTTTGAAAATATTTTAACTATTACAAAAACTTTAACGTAAATTCTAAGTCGAAAAAGGGGCATAATTCTGTCAAAATGCTTGATAGAGTTACCTCCTCCTGTCTACAGGTTGGGGTCATGATGGTGAACAAGTGTGCAAAGTTTCAAAGCCATATGTCAATGGACTTTGAAAATATTTGAACTATTACAAACACTTTAACATAAGTGGTTACGCCGACGCCTACGCTCGGGTGACTGCAATAGCTCTACTTATTCTTATCGAATAGTCGAGCTAAAAAGTAACAACTGACAATAGTGAATCAATATGACATTTTCACGTCTTTAGTCTGCTAAATTTGTATGAAATCATTGACCTTATTTGAACTAAGAACAATCGGGCAGAAATTTACCTGTTAAAATAATCATTTGCATTGATAACAGAAAATTCAACAACTCAGTAAAGAAATCACAAAGAAAAAAGCTATCATTGACAGACTACATCTCACTCAAAAATTAAATATTTAAACATATCCCTGTTTCTCGTATTCTCGGGGTTTCTCGTATTCTCGTGGAATAATTAAAACGGATGGAAGCGACGCTCGCGACTTCCGTCGATATCCGAAAACATGTCTATTTAGCAGAGCATTTTCATCTCCATTAAAAAAATAAAAGAAATGCGACAAAAACAGATAAAAAACCAAAATAACTGTGGAAATCATCGTAAAATCCAGAGAATAAACATTAAATTTATCAATTTCCCCCCAAAAATCATCAATTTTCTAGATTTTCCATGTTGCAGAAACCTGCAGCGGGTCTCTGACGCAAGACGCATCAAATGACGGTCTTACACTACTATTTATACAATACAGCTCAAAATATTTGTTCCACGAATAGATAGTATAAAAAAGATATGAACTCCAATTAAAAACCAATAATGAAACATTGTTTGTCCTAAACACATTTCATTTTTGACAACTGCAATGGAAAACAGTAGTAATTATTGTTTAATGCTCATATAACTAATAAGTAACTAATAAATAAACGTAAACTTAATATTTATTAGAGAGATTATGTAAATAACAACACTAAATTGAGTTCAAACTATTTTTGGAACAATCAAAAGCATTTGGTACCAAAGAGGCATCAATATGATCCTAAAAGTTTGATATGGCCTGCCAAGCTGTTATTAAAACACAATAAAATTACAGATTTAGGCCATTTAACACTTAATTAGGTGTGGCACTAATGATTTGAACTGGTATGTAGAATAAAATCATCACATAGCGACCAGCCTTAACAACCAATCAAATTCCACGAGAATACGAGAAAGCACCTGCTTCACATAGAGGGTGAAGGTCAGTGTATACAAGCAGAAATATCTGTAGTTTTGCTTACAGTTACGATCTTTCTTTCTTTATATTTTGTTAATAAGGTATTTCTCTCTGTATCAGGCTAAAAATACTGTAACAAAATGTTTTATAAATATTATGCAACCAACTTTAGTCCAAATAAAAGTGTTTATTTCTTAAAGTCATAAGAAAATGTACAGCCCTTGTTTAATGTACACATAGTTACACCATAACTTCCAACCAGAAACAGCAACACGACATGATCCCAACACATGGCAACATAATAAAGTCAAATCTAAATAAATATGGGGTGTTTTTTATTTACAGCATAACACAAGCATAAGCCGGCATACACACTGTTAGCTTCAACAATACATATAAGTCAACAATAAAAATGTCTTCAATCGCCAACAAAATGTTCCAAAGCAACAGTCAATTGTAGTTACTGCCTTTAAATTCTTAGAGAGAGTTGAGTACAGCAGGAGGAGTGAGGTTACTTCGGATGGGAAAATGAAGCAAACTTTGACCATTTGTCTGAACCTATATTGCATGGTTTTGTTTGTGCTCCATTATGGCTCAATTATTATTGGAAGCCAGACTAATTGGCCCAGATCAACTCGCTGACCGGTCGACATGTGAAAAATATCAACAGTCATGCGTGTATTTAGATAATCATGATAATTACTCTTTGTGTGTTCTATAATCAACTTTTATTACCAAAAATGAAAAGCTTTGCTCCGTGTCCGATTTTGTTGCTGTTATTGCTTGAAAATTACAGCAATAATTTTCATACATACCGTATATGTGAATTTGTCAAAACATCCAATACCTTTTTTTCATTAATTGTAACGCTACATGAGAGTCTTTACCCTAATGGAAAATACCAGAGTTTAGCTTCACATAAATACCGTAGTGACAACACGGCCATTATCAAGGCTTTGCGCGAAACGAAACGATACATAATGAAGAATAAAATGCAAGTATTTATGTCTTCAGTGTCAATACAATAATTTTTACGCATATTTTCTTTAATGTTTATTTTTTTCAATTGATTATGGGAAGTTAGTGTGTTGTAAACGGTAGCTATGCTATGATTGGTCAAAGTGGAGTAGTTTTTGTCTATCACAATATTCCGATTTCAATTATTCAAACCCATCGATTATTTGAAGTAAATATTCAGTCCCAGGCACTTCAAAATAAACGGGGTTGGACTGTATAGGTAATTATATGACATTTTCATTGTAACATATATGGATGACCATGTTATTTTCCATGTCAAATAATTATGAATGATAATAATTATGGGTGATTTTGTGTTACTTTCTGTATCACATATGAGTGATTTTGTGTTACTTTCTGTATCACATATGGGTGATTTTGTTACTTTCTGTATCACATATGGGTGATTATGTTATTTTTTTGCAACACATATAGATTATTGTATCACATATTGGTTATTTTAGGTTATTTTCTGTTTCACATAATTATAATTTTAGTTTTGTTTTATTGTCACATGAGGGTGATCATTTGTTATTTTTCTTGTCACATATGGCTGATCATGATATTTTCCTTGTGGCATATGGGTGATCATATATTTTCCTAGTCACATATGGATTATCATGTTATTTTTCTAGTCACATATGTATGATCATGTTATTTTTCTTGTCACATATGTATGATCATGTTATTTTTCTTGTCACATATGGATGATCATTTTTTCATCTTCTCGCATATGGATGATCATATGTTTGGTGAGATGATCAGTTCGACTAAAGCATCTCTTACATATGACACATTCAAATGGTTTTTCTCCTGTATGTGTTCTCTTGTGCCGTTCTAAAGTCCACTTGTCTCGGAATTGTCGCCTACAAGTCTCGCACCAATAACGTTTGTCAGTCATGTGACCTGAAACAATCAATAATGTACAAATTAGAAACTATTCAATCAAAAATGACATAAACTTTTCATGCATAATAATAAAATCAGAAAATGTTGCAATACTAACCTACAACAAATTGATCTAACTCCCTTTACATTCAAGTATAACAATAAGTCTATTATATAACTATATTGTTCTCTTAATATATTCCATGCAATACCTTTCATATACAAAAATATATCATCCCCCAAAAAATGACAAAGTATATCAATGTAAATTTTTTATTATATGATTTTATTTACATGTTACATGTTATTACACATTTCAGATCAATTCTGAATTCTATTCTAATATTGTTGTACTGAAATTTCTGTAGCATTACTGTTGGAATCAAAAGTGATTATAGCCTCCACCAGTATAGAGCCAGGCCAGTCAGTACATCAATGCAATCTGACCAGGCTCGCATTACTGTCGGCCAACTAGCTACCAATATTTATCAAGAAGTGGTAATTGACAATTTCCAAAAATGGAAGCCACAAAAATCCATTTAATAAACTCAACAGGTTAAAGGCAATGTACAACATAAATTTGTAAAAAAAATTTATTCTATAAAATATCCTATCGATCTCTCCATATTTAAGCTATACCAGGTTTTTATTTCTCCCTATTAATTAACTTATTGAGTTACATACACACTTGTGTACTACATGAACATGAAATCATGATATTATTCATGAACATATTCTCAAGTTTACATTTTTCTTCACTGATGGCCCCTCTTGCCTAGCTACTTCTATTATTCATTTGTTTGATTTGATTTGTAAGTTACAATAACACTGTGAGGGTCATATGGCAACTTCCCAGCTGTACTGGCGGAGGAAGACCTAAATGTCCTTTAATGCATTATTTCAAGCACAAGAAGGCTACCTGAGTAGATCTTCCATACCCCAGCTGGATATATTCCTCATCTTCAAGTATCCAAAGTCCACAACAAGATTCAAACCCGCAGGAGTGACAGGCAAGTGGTTAAAGCTGGTGACCATTCAGCCACAGAGGCATCTCAATGCTATCTAGTGAGTAATTAAAGAGACCTCAGTCCTAAAGATATGAATGTAACAACAAGATTGCATTTGTAAAAAATGCTATGCCACCGCATAAATACAACACTAAAATAGTAATGTAGGAACACATTTTTTTTGTTTTGACCCAAGGGCTTTAATTTGAATAATTTTGCTAAAGGTTCACTACACAATGTTTACTGCAAAATGTCTCACCTCTAGCCTTTGTCAATTCCAGAAGGTGATTTTTTAAAGTTTTTACTATAAACATGTAAGGAAAACCTATGACCCCGGGGCAGGGCTAGTTTTGACACTAGAGGCAAAATTTGAACAACTTTGGTAGAGTACCTAAAGATGATATCATATACCAAATATCAAAGCTCTAAGCCTTGTACCTTCAGACAGTAAGATTTTTTAATTTTTTACTAAATGTACATAGTGAAAATCAATGACCCCCGGGGGTGGGGCCAATTTTGAACCCAAGGCTATAATTTATTCAATCTTGCTAGAGGTTCACTACACAATGTTTCACGCAAAATATCTAACCTCTAGCCTTTGTCAATTTAGAGAAGATGATTTTTTAAGTTTTTACTATATACATATGAGGAAAACCTATGACCCCCGGGGCAGGGCTAATTTTGACACTAGAGGCAAAATTTGAACAACTTTGGTAGAGTACCTATAGATAATAAAACATACCAAATATCAAACCTCTAAGCCTGGTACCTTCAGACAAGAAGGTATTTTAAGTTTTTACTATATGTACATACAGTGAAAATCAATGACCCCCGGGGCGGGGCCGATTTGGACCCCAGGGATATAATTTGAACAATCTTGGTAGAGGTCTACCAGACAATGCCTTATGCAAAATATCTAAGCTCTAGGCCTTTTGGGTCTTTACAAGAAGATTTTTTAAATTTATTCTTATAATTCCTTTTGGTTGCCATGGCAACCAGAATTCTGCATAGAATGAAATTCTTTGAACAACTTTGGAAGGCCTTCACCCAAGGAACAATCCTGCCAAGTTTGGTTGAAATTTGACTAGTGGTTTTTCACAAGAAGATTTTTTAAGTTCACTATATAATCTATATAACACACACACACACACACACAAACAAACACACAGGTGAATCGCTATATGCCACCGCATCGCAGATGCTGCGGTGGCATAAAAAGTTCTTTTATAATTCTATCATAGGAAAACAAGGGATTACCGATATCTTAAATTATTTATTGATCTGAATATTAGCCAAAATAGTTCACAAAGGAATGAAAACATAACTTTAAAATTACATCAGTTTAAGTTACATAAATCAACAGTTAATTGAGGAAATAAATTGTCCATTTAGTTTCAATAACACAAATTAACTGATGTACAGAAAAAATGTAACATTACATTATACAAAGCAGGGGGTTAAGTCATGTTCATTCTCAATTCCAGGAAAACTAAAACTGGGTGCCTATTTCTTTCAAATGCACAAGAGAATGGCTTTGCAAGTTACTTTTTGTCGAGTACTTCTTCCCACAGACCGAGCATGTGAATGGGCGGCACGCTAGATGTACAATACGTACATGCCGAAGAATATCATGTTTTCTTTTAATTTGTTTATCACAAAATAAACAAACAAATGTCTGAAGTTCCATGTCAAACTTTATGCATGCCTCAATGTTATCTGAAATGAACAAAATTATTTTATAGTTTGAAAAATTACTTCATTTTTACCTTATTGTTTTTATAAACGCGACAAAATTAGAGATGCCCCCCACCTACACACACATTTAAATTATTATTTTAATCTAAATACAGACAGCAAGGCAAATTTCACAAGGGTAAATCTAAGAGGTTTAGGAGGCATACGAATACATAGAACAGTAGGTGAATTTTCTTTAATTCTTTTCCAATTTTTTTTATAAGATATTCAATTTAAGGGAAATACTGGGTTTGTCAACTAATATACTTCAAAGGTGTATCAAGTGATAAAACAACACACTGGTAACTACAAATATTCATTTTTATATTACAACTTTATTAATTATTATAAATGACACAATCAGCAAAATGGCAACAACTTAATGTATATATCTAAATGAAAATAGGACCTATCTCATGACTATAGCAGACTTATATTTTTATCATGTCATTACATTGATTTCTGTTGATAAAGTGCATGCCTGATAAACCTAGCTTTATCAGTCACCCCAAGCTTTATCAGACACCTCATCAAAAATATGCAAAATTTGCGAAATGAAATAAAAAGAATGGAATATATTTTCCTGCTACTGGGTTGGAAATATTAAATTGATAAACTTTGAATCGAATAGAAATTTTGAATATGAACGCGTAACTTACAATTAACTAAAACATTCGGGACTATTTCTTTTTGATTTGGCATTTCACATATTATTGCGCGCCGTCTGAACACGAGAGGTTCTGGATAGGGTTTTGCTTCAATTAAAATAAAAAAAATCAAACAACAATTGAAATTGAAAACATGATAAATATAATACCAAACAAGTGTCTAATATTATAAAATTTATCAGGCTCGGCACGAAAAAAAATGAAGAGCTCGGCACAGCCTCGCCCTTCATTTTTTTTCTAAGCCTTGCCTGATAAATTTTATAATATCAGACACTAGCATGGTATTCTCTATATCCCATGTGTATCTTAAATGATGTATTACCAAATACCTTGTTTATATTGTTACCTGCCTATTTTGTATGTGTTTTATTCAGATTTTTCTTTGCACACTATTTTGTGTGTTCAATTTTGTGTGTTCAATTTTTATTTTAAAAATAAACTCTAAAATGTTATTGAAGAGTGTTTTGAATGACATATTAGAGGTAAAAAAAAGTTCTTTTGACAACTTTTTAACATCCAATAGAAATGCAGTATTAATATGAATATGATTGTGCAAAGAATTACTGAGAATTTGTGAAATTGAAATTGTGCTGGGATGAACCATTGTCAACAATTATATTGCTTTAACTGGTACAAGTACGAAGTCAAGAAATATATTGGTTTAATTGTGAATTCTTATGCTTGATTTCTAAAGAAGACTTGTCCAGCTTCCTGGTATTTGAAACTGTTCATGATAAATTTTGGGTGTATCAACATGAACATTTAAAGTTTGTATTGATACATTCTGGAAAATAAAAAAAAAACCACATACATGTACAATATTATCATATATATCAACATGCATAGAAAACACAGAAAAATGCAATCACTAAAAACTTGATCAGCCAACACAGACAGATGTGTTGTTTTACTTTTATATAAAAAAAACACTTATCAGAGTGTAAATGGCACTTTCCGTAGAGCTGGTCATTACTACAACACAATACAACACTATCTACTGAGTAATATTCAGGACGGTAACTGCATCAAAATGTCCTGACATTCACTAAGCATCAGATTTTCAAGTTATTTAAAAAATAACCTGTCTCTACAAAGCAAGTTTTGTGCTTTTGTACTCAATCTAATAACTTCTTTCTATGACCTGGTATTTAAGATTGAAATTCAAATGTAATTCAACTTAGGTGTTCTTCTTTTTCAAATCATCCCAATTGTAACAATCCTTTTGAAAGTGTTCAAAAAAGGAACTACTTTTTTTGGTGTGATATAATTATATAATACCAGGCATTCATGTGAACAAAACAAGAAGTAATACTTTCACTGGCACAGTGTTATGAGACATTCAAGAGAACTTTATTCCTTTCACTGGTGTATTGTAATCAGAACTTCATGTACACAAAATAATGGAGGAACTGCTTTCACTGGCACAATAATCAGGATTTCATCTGCACCAAATAATGGTGGAACTACTTTCACTGGTGTATTGTTATCAGAACTTCATGTACACAAAATAATGGAGGAACTACTTTCACTGGCACAATAATCAGGATTTCATCTGCACCAAATAATGGTGGAACTACTTTCACTGGCACAATAATCAGGATTTCATGGTGGAACTACTTTCACTGGCGTATTTTTATCAGAACTTCATGTACACAAAATAATGGAGGAACTACTTTCACTGGCACAATAATCAGGATTTCATGTGCACCAAATAATGGCAGAACTACTTTCACTGGCGTATTATTATCAGAACTCCATGTACACAAAATAATGAAGGCACTACTTTCACTGGCACAATAATCAGGATTTTAGGTGTACAAAATAATGCAAGAACTACTTTCACTGGCGTATTATCAGAACTCCATGTGCACAAAATAATGGGAGGAACTACTTTCACTGACGTATTATTATCAGGACTTCATGTGAACCAAATAATGACTTCTCAAATTAGCTTTGGTAGAGAAGGCCTTCTTGCACACGGTACATTTAAATGGTCGGTTTCCTTCGTGAACGATACTGTGATGTCGTAACATATTCTGCCTCAATCTGAAGTCCTTCAAACACACGGGACATTTAAACATTCCGTTAACCTGTCGAATATTCTGTACGTCTGCTTGCTGGTATGTCTCCACTACCTGACCTGAAATATTCAAACCAAAGAAAATTATTATCCATCTACTTCAGTCAAATATCATAATCTATATACTAACTATAAATTTTGTTGATGATATAAATGAAACAAACAAAAAAATCTTCAGCAGAAACAAGGGCACTACAGTATAGATAATACTCAACTAGCACAAGAATAAGACATGACTTATAATCAACAGTTATTGTTACAGCACTATTCCACTTTATATAGATCCAATATGTCAAATATATGACCCTACATCATGCAGTGTTTTCAACATAATATTCATCATTCATTACTGTGATTTTTAGTTGGTGTTATTTATTAACCTTATTTTATATGATTAAAATCAGAAACAAAGATGTTATATGTATTTAACAAAGTCTTTATCCATGTGTTATTTTACTTTCATATTTTTCCAGAGACTTAAGTTGAATATACATACAATAACAGCATGAAGTAACATCTTACTAACATCTTTGATATCAAATTTATAAGTCTATAATAATATACTAGTAACAAATTTATCATCAATGACCGAAATCTTCATTAACAGATAATGATTAAGCTTAATTGACATACAAGAAACTTTATTTTACAAGATACCAGAAAGTTTATTT
This sequence comes from Ruditapes philippinarum, assembly GCF_026571515.1. NCBI lineage: Eukaryota > Metazoa > Mollusca > Bivalvia > Venerida > Veneridae > Ruditapes > Ruditapes philippinarum. The sequence continues at coordinate 53,005 of NW_026855786.1, forward strand.
TTAGTCTGTTTACATATTACAAGAAACATTAGCTAATAAGCTATTTACCGACATCACATATCCTGGATTTTTTAAACTTAAAACAGTTTTTTCACATAATTTTCACAAATTATGAAATTTCACATGACACCCATCTCTACACAAGTGCACTTTACATATGATGCATCCGTAAACTGTTTCCCTACGTATGCCTAATTGTTTCTGATGAAAGCGACATCTACTTCCACGACCAGGCAGTCTTTCGTTAGTATGTAACTGTAGAATATTCTGTTTCAAATTGAAGTCATTAGCACATTTTGGACATTTAAGGGTCGTGTCAGATGATTCCTCGTGCTTTACTATGTCTTCTATTCGATGACATGCGTTAATATTCTCACCTGAAATAAAATCAAAACATGTGCATGTTACTAATTGATCTATATCATATATCAACAGGCTTAATAAAACTAATTCTGTAACAGTTCTGTTGCTATCAATTTTATCAACATACTTCTTCTGTTTTGTTGTTGTTGTTGTATACTTATTTTTGAAATAAGAAGCAAGGATGTTTATCTTAACAATTCTTTATTTAGATGTATTTTTTCCTTTTCATTTATTCAACAAGGATAAAGTTTACAAATGTAAGAAAATCATGTTCAAGCTCATACTTTCAAGGTGTCAGTAAGACAATGCTCAACTATTGTCGATGCTTGAAGTAAGTATAGCAAAACCCAGGATAATGTAGGAATGAACAAAAGAGAAGACTTCACTGGAAATATAAGACTTTAGTAAATGATTTGAGCTGCGTCATGACAAAACCAACGTAATGCGTTTGCGACCAGCATGGACCCAGACCAGCCTGCGCATCCGCACAGTCTGATCAGGATCCATGCTGTTCGCTTACAAGTAGAGAAACTGATAGCGAACAGCATGGATCCTGATCAGACTGCGCTGATGCGCAGGCTGGTCTGGATCCATGCTGGTCGCAAACCTATTATGTTGGTTTTGTCATGACGCGGCTCATTTGGCAAGTTCACAAAGAGCCATCATTATTTCATTCAAAATCTATGCCCTAATGCCTTCGCAAGCATCAGATAGCCCCACTTTTCTTTTAGATAGTCGGGCTAAAAATACAAAATTGTCTTCCTATTTTTATCAACCATATCACAATTTTTCACATTTTTCAAATATTTCACATTGACATGTGAAATTTGGTATGACACCCATCTTTACACAAGGGCACTTTACATATTATGCATCCGTAAACGGTTTCCTTACGTATGCCGAATTGTTTGAAATGATATCGACACCTTTTCCTTAAGCCAGGCAATCTCTCATTGGTATGAAGTTTAAGTATATTATATTTCAAATTAAAGTCCTTCGCACACTTAGAACAGTCATGTATCTTGTCCTGTGACTCCTCATGTTTCACCTCTATATGCTGGCATTTGTCAATATTCTCACCTGAAATAAGTCAAACCAAACAGTTTAATTACTGATATATAATTATTCTGTATCAGGCATTAACTGGCTAACTATCAAACAGTTTAATTATTGATATATAATTATTCTGTATCAGGCAACTGGCTAACTATCAATCTAATCCTAATATGTTTTACTTATATATTCTATGCACTTACTTAAAATGTTTTAAGTGAAATCATATGAAAACTCAAGACAAAAACATTTAAGTATGAAGGTATCATTTTGCTAAATTTTTCAATTTTTAGGACCAAATTACCTTTTTTTTTCAGGCATAAAATAATACTGGTGTATTTTTTTACATTGTGTTATACCTTTTACTATATTTAGACAACTTAATGTTGTCACTAAAAAAGAATTGACATGTCTTATGGTCAGGAGAATATGGTTTTCAACATCAATATACTAAAGTGTCAGCAACAAAAAGTTGACTGGTATTTATTGTTGTGTTCTTCTGGTTGTTGTATTAATTGTCGTTTTCTTGTTATTTGTTAACTTTATCTAATTGAAATGAGAAGCAAATATGTTTTTCACTTAAAACAAGTTTTTATTTAGATGAAGTTTCAATTTTTTTTCCGATGATGTAATTATAAAAATATCTACATATGTTGAACGAAATTTTGACGCCGACAGAATCACCGAGTAGTTATGTGACTTGAACAAACCCTGGAAGAAGCAATAACAGATATTGTTGATAGTGTATGATTGAAACAAGTCTAAACAATTCATTCGACATGTTCATTAACGTTTCCAGAGTTCATTGTAACAACTTTTGTGAAATTTTAACGCTCTAACCTGACCCACGTGGGTCAAGTTAGGAACCAACATTTTATTCTTTATTAGAAGAATAGTTTCGCTCCTGTGACTGCCTAGTGTATTCATTTTGAGGACATTTACACAATAATGAATAGATAATTCAAAACAAAGAAATGATCATTTTGCCTGTGTCTCCCTTTAAGTCAAGATACAGACAAGAAGATTTTTTTTCAACAAAAGGCAATGATATCATCAAGACTACAAGTGACATTAATAGGACGACGAATTCAGAAGGATTTACGGTATACAATTTACAAGCTGTCAAGAACTTTGGATGTTAGGATTAGGTTTATTCATTCAATTCTGGCTAAAAAGAAGAAAATGATCAAAGTATTTTAAACACTATTTTATTTAAGCTCTCTCTTCAGGCCATGACAATGCACAAATATCACCCAACAGTATAACACCAACTACTGATTGTAAAGTATAATAAGAATCCTATGTCAGCTAACTGATATTGTTCGAATATACAATAAGCCACTGAAAAAAGTTCACTGTTGTAATCACAAGGCTTGCAGTTGTATCCATTTTGTTCAATCACAAGGTTTGACAACTGACAGTCTGTTAAATTAAGCATTTCACAATTTAAATTTGCCAAACTTCACAGAACTGTTTTTCTTTTCTCCGATTACAATTTTTGACAAATCGCTTTTTGATTTTCTGTGTCAAGCATCTAACCGTTTAAGTTGGGCAATTTTGATAGATTAAAGATTTCTTAATACTAAAATTTTTTCTAAATGAACATTATCATTATTAGTCACTTTTCCTTGCAGTCTAGTTGGCCAAAGCAAACAGAACACTGATTTGTAATTTCTAACTTTACATGAATGTGCAAAAATTTTGATTTTTTTTTTTTTAAACGTTACTGTTTAGACAATCTTTATATAAACAAGTCAGTGGCAGTTTAAACAAGTTTCTTTTAGACAAGTAACTCTTTACACAAGCCACTCTTTATACAATTCTTAATTCAGAAAAGTTTCTAATTAGATAAGTCCTTCTTTAAATCACTCTTTAGACAAGTCACTCTTTAGACAAGTTTCAATTCAGACAAGTCACTGTTTATACAAGTTTCTCTTTAGACAAATCACTCTTTAGACAAGTCACAACTCGGACAAGTCACTGTTTATACAAGTTTTTTTTTTTCGAAAGGGCACCCAAATTTTTTAATTCCCCCTTTTTTTATACAATTTCTCTATAAAAAATTTATTAGACAAGTCCCTTTTTTAGAAAAGTCCACTGTTTTTCTTTCATTACGCATAAAGAAAAATGGACAATAGCATGGGGCCCTTTATGTTTCCTTTAGTTTAGGGAAACCTTCCCCCAGAACTTGCCCGGTATAAAGGTTTTTCCCCCTTTATGTACAATCCTCTGATGTCGATTTAACGACCAATTATTTGTGAAGTATTTCGAACACATGTGACAGTACGGCTTCAAATGATTGTCTACTGTACCGAGTAAAGGTGATGAACCTGGAAGCGAAAAAATTGTTATGTAATATCTTTAGACAACATAAAACAATATAATTTCTCAAGACAACATAAATTATTTTGTGAGAAGAACAACAACTAATTAGCATGCTTCTATAAATTTTATCAATGTTGAATCAACATGTACATACAGAAAAAACTTGTAAGAATATTTTTAGGACAAAGACAATTGTTTCAATTTCACATCAAGGCGCATAAAACCCTCATGAAAACATCTGTCTGTATCTGTCTGATTTTTTCTGAATTTGTCTGAATTCATACTGAATATTTCTGAACAAAAATCTCCTATATGAATATTTCTGAATCAAGCTCGTCAGGGGCTAAAAAGCTCTGAATAATTGCTGAACATTTCTGAATCAGGTAAGAATTATTCAGATGTCTGAAAGTGTCTGAATTAGAAAGTATGAATAATTCAGATGACTCTGTATCTGAGTTATTCTGAATGCTACTTTTCTGAACTTTTCACTTGATGAAAATACCTCTGAATTTTCAGAATCTATCACATAAATGAAGCAATAAAGTAAACCTTCACAGTTTTAAACAAAATTATTTAATTTTTATCATTTCATCTATTTCGATTTATATCCTGAAGGTTTTAATACTAGACACATATATTCAACACATATTTATCTGAATAATTCAGACACATGTCAAGGTAAAAGTTTTTTTTTTAACTTAGTAGATCTATACAAAACCTGTCTGAATATTCAGATGTGAGTTATGCTAATTACTATCCTTATATAAAATTCAGGGAGTTGAACCTCCTGATTAAACACAAGTATTTTTTTTTTATCATTTCATATATTTCAATTTACATCCTTTATTCTAGTTTTATTACTATATTTAATATTAAAACTCAACACATTTTTATCTGAATAATTCAGATGCATATCAAGTAAAATATCCTAAGTGTTTTTTTAACTCAGGAGATTTATACAAAATTTGTCTGAATTTTCAGATGTAAGTTATGCTACTTACTATCATGACATAAAATTCAGGGAGTTGAACCTGTTAAATCACAAGTAGTTTATTCTTACCATTTGATATATTTCCATTTACATCCTTAAGGTTTTATTACTAGATGTAAAATTAAAAATTCAACACATATTTATCTGAATAATTCAGACGCATATCAAGTAAAATATTCTAAGTGTTTTTTTAACTCAGGAGATTTATACAAAATTTGTCTGAATTTTCAGATGTTAGTTATGCTACTTACTATCCTAACATAAAATTCAGTTCTGGCCTATTTTTTAACAAAACATATGTCCATTTAATAATGGTTACAATGCACAAACACACAATACAGTTCAAGTTCAATGATGGTTACAATGAACCATACATAATACAGTTCAAGTTCAATAATGGTCACAATGAACCATGCATAATACAGTTCAAGTTCAATAATGGTTACAATGAACCATTCATAATACAGTTCAAGTTCAATAATGGTTACAATGCCCAAACACACAATACAATTCAAGTTCAAAAATGGTTACAATGCCCAAACACACAATACAATTCAAGTTCAAAAATGGTTACAATGCACATGATAATTATACATAATACAGTTAAAGTTCAATAATGGTTACAATGCACCATACATAATACAGATTCCAGTGTAGTTTTAATCTTTCTCAATGGAGTTGGAAAAGTTTGCACAAATTGCAAAATCTAACCCACTGACATTCATTATTAAAACTTTGCATTTTAATTTTGAAATGTGAATAAGATGTTCTTCTGATAGTTGTTTTTCAAGAACAATAAAATGTCTACTAGAAATGGAACCAGCTGTTTTATCACATATGATTTCTTTTTGTTTTGATTTGTAACGTCTTATCAAAACAAAGTTGCCAGTCACCAGCTTGTAGAAACATTGGATCTGACCATATAAAATTTTATTTGTGTCTCCCATATACATTACGTTGCATGAATTACGTTTAGAAGATTTAAGATATTGCACAGAATGAAACACTTCCCCATTCACAAGAGCACGTTTGAACTTGTAACTTAGACCTGTATTGTGTAACACATTTTCTGTTATCTCTTCTGGTTGACCCAAAAATGCAGTGCCATCAGTGTCCACTTTTCCATCACACTTCCTAATGGTAATTAAATAAATGAATTAGTTAACTATCAAACAAAGTATTAAATAGATAAATTAGCTATCAAACTAAGTATTTAGTTTAATTTTGTTTTTTTTAACACATCAACTGTCAAGGAATTTCAGGAATAAGCCTTAAATACATATATCATCATAGAAATATTTTATTTATATCAAAATGCTGTTAACTTTAATTTGAGATTTCAGATGGTAAACATATTTCACTTACACTTTGTATCTGTCCACTGTTATTGACCGGTACAAAAAGTCAGCTGGTGAACCACTCTCCATCTTTTCTGCCATTTTTGGCAAAGTCTGCACTATGGATGCAGCTCTTACAACCTAGTTGAATTAAAATAAAATAGTGTGTGGACATTTGTCAGTGCAATTAAAAATTGTAAATTACAAGCCCATACTGAGTTAAGTGAAGCTAGTAACTGTTGTTATCATAAAATTACTCAAGAATCATAAATCATAATAAATTATTGAATAACAATTCATCTCCGTAGAAAGATATGTTGATTACAGAAATTTCTGTCAGGGTGATAAGAACATTTTTTTATCTAGATTTGTGAATTGACTGCAATTTATACTTTGATTTATATATTGCAAATTTCACACTCCCAAGAAGAAGTATCTTAAAATAAACCTGGGAATCTGGGTGCTGTGAACTGTGAAAGTACTGTCGAAGCTCTCCATTCTGGTCTTCAAAAAAAAAACAGCTATTGCACCACAGAGGACCATTGTACCGTACGCTTGTTGGTATATGAAGGAGTAGGTGCACTGAAAATGTTGCAGACCTGCTACCTGCATAAATTAATTTGTAATACCAGAAACATCTTAAAACTTTATACAAAATATTAAACTGAAAAGTGATTGAGTGCTATAAAACATTAGCTTCACTCTTTATATTAATGCTTAACTATCATCAGATATCAGGATTTCCCCTGGAAATCATTTATGCCTAGCCCAAAATGCATCTAAAAGGTGGTCTCCATCATTCTTCCAGGGTTGTTAAAACTATAACTGTGTCCAAAGGACACGGATGCCCCCACTGACAACATATATATGATATATAGTGAAAAAATCAACAAAGGGCCATAATTCTGTCAAATTTGGTTGCAGCGAAAATTCCTTCCTTAACTACCATCTACGCATTAAGGTTGTTCATCCCTGGAAGTTAAAGCAAAATCTGCTATTCGGATTAAGAGGAGTTGCGTTCACAAAATTTCTACATAGTATATAGTGAAAAATTCAACAAAGGGCCATAATTCTGTTAAATTTGGTCACAGCAAAAATTCCTTCCTTTACTACCATCTACACATTAAAGTTGTTCATCCCTGAAAGTTTAAGCAAAATCTGCCATCCGGTTTCAGAGGAGTTGCGTTCACAAGATTTCGGGACATACACACAGACGGACAGACAAGTGCAACGCTATATGCACCCCACTTTGTGGGGCCATAAAAATTGAATGTGAGTTGTGGAATAATGCAAGATTAACATTTGTAAATTTTCATGCTAAAATAGTTTCAAAATGTACAGGTTAACTTCCAAATATAAATCATATCTCCTTTTATAGTTTTCAAAATAAGGTAGAGTCTGATTGGTCTTGTGAGAAATATTGAAAATATTGATTACCATATAGTGTAGCCATCTGGAAGCAGAAATATTGCAGTTTTGAAGTAGCTTGTTCCAGTTCTTGTTTAGTGATACATTCTTGCAATAGTAACCAAATAGCATCTGATAGAAGCATAAAGTGGTCAAAGTAAACCTGGTCCAGAACTCCATACAAGCAGGCTGCTCCATAAAACAACAGGAAAGATCTGTATTCCGAAGCTACAATAATAACAAAAATAAGGGTTTGTAACAGTTTACCGGTATACCGATATATTGCAATATGAAAAAATAAATTTCGAACCGCGGTACGATTTTTGGAAAACCGGTATTTTATAAAAATCATCATTTTCAATTAATTGCCTTCTAATTTTGTACAAATTTCACATAAAATCTTTAATTGGCAAAGTTTGTTGGCGCCAACGTAAGATAAAAGTATCCGACAACTAGTACACTTAAAAGTCAATAAGCGGCCGCATAATTTACATAAGCGCCCATGTGTGAAAGGTCACACACGACTAGTTTTGTTTATCAAATTGTGTGACACTACTTTCTATTTATTCCTTACATTTTTATTAAGTTTCGACTAAAAATATATACATATAATAATAATATATAAATGTTACTCCATCTTTACATCAAAACATATACACGACAATACGTATTGCAATATATCGCAATACGCTTCAGCAAAATGGCAATATATTGCAATACGGTATTTGCTGTATTGTTACACCCCTAAACAAAAATATAGGTTTAGGTGACCCTGAATTTCAATTTTTTTCTACCAGAATATTCGTAGAAAAATTGTAGAAAATAGGGAGTTATTTCTACTTTATCTCTTATACCAGATATTGATACTCTGGTGTCTACATAAAAAAGTGGATGGTTGGTTTACTGTCAAAGCTATAACTGTCTAACAAAAAATTAGATGCTTGCGGGTAACATGTGAAGCATTCCAATTGTCCAAATGAAGAGAATATGGTTATCTACATGTAATGCAATACAGTGCATATATATTATACCAACATTTATGTTTGACCTCCCAAGGTCTGCCCTAAACAATAATCTACCGATATGCCGGTCCTGCAACACACCATCTCATCCAGGTGAACATTTGCACTATGTAATTTGAAAATTCCCATTGAATGTCAGCGTTATATTCTCGACAAGATCTTTTAGTGTGGGAACAAAGAAAATCCAAATGGACGCATACGCAAACAGGCTCATTGACAATTCTACAATTGAAAAACTTATTATTATAACTCTCTGGTTTATTCTTTGACCAAACTAATGAACTATTTTTTTTAAACTCTAAATTGGAGCATTTATGATATCCTAAATTACCTTTCCAATGTTTCTGCTCATCCAAACTTCTTGGAACTCTTGTTATGTTATTTGGAGGTTGAATTTCCTGTAGTCTTTTTTGAACAATGCTATAATCTGCATTACTAAGAGTATACATCTCTTTAGAAGATCTGCACCAAAGCTGTAGCAACTGTTTCATCACTCCAAGCAAAACTGTATTATAAATGAGATAAGATATTGGTTAGAAAAATGGTTTTACATCATGTGACAGGAAACTATTTGGCAAAAGGGCTTTATATCTTTTCCTAAAAAAGATAATTTAATAGTTTAACATTTTATATGAGATTCTTATATGACAAGCAAATGATGATTTTTTGACAACATTTTAAATTATCTTTAGGTATGGTTTGGTTATTTTGTTTTGCTTTGTACAAGTTTAATTGCATCCTCTACATACTCTTCTGATTTCAAGAATGGAATTAAATACTTTATAACAGACCTGCATGCATGTAGTCTAGGCACATACTGTTGATAATGTCAAATCTTGGCAGGGAAAAGGCCCAGCTAAAACCTTTGACACCCTTCACAGCAAACTGTAAATACCGGAGATTTAAAGGGATACTAAGGCAAAATAATAAAAAAAAATAAAATGATCTTGTGTACTCAAATCACCTTAAACTGACATTTCTTTAAGTCCCAGCATGAATTTCTGTATTAATTAATTCTACATATTTTTGGTATGAAGTGTAAATATATCTATGTATGTTGAACAAAATCTAGACGCCAACAGAATCACCAAATACTTTTAAAGCAAATCATGTGACTTGATAGTCCTTGAAGTTACAATAACAGATAATGTGGATATTGTATGATTGAAACAAGTCCAAGTCATTCATTTTGGCATGTTCTTTAAAGTTTCCAGAGTTCACTGTGACAACTATTGTGAAATCTAAGCGCTCTAACCTGACCCACGCGGGTCAAATTAGGAAACTACAAGTTTATTCTTTATATTGAGAAAAGTTTTGTTCCTTTGACTGCCTAGTGTATTCATTTTGAGGATATTTACAGAATAATGATTGAAAAATTTAAAACTAAGAAATGAAAATTATGCCTGTGTCTCCCTTTAAGAAAAGTAATCATCAACATAAATGCATGTCCGTGGCACAGGGACAATGAAACTGCTTTTAATGGCAAGTCAATTTTCTAACAATGAAATAATAGACAAACAGTTAAACTCAGGCTTTTGAAGGAGTTCTGGGATAAATGTTGAAACCCAATCTTCCCTTCTCTGATGTTTAATAACAGTGATCCTATGTTAAATGCAGCCACCAAGGAAGGAAATCCAAATGCTTTTTGCATAATGCTTATAAAACTCTGAACACAGACATTTAGATTTACTGAAGACACGGAAAGAAGATGAAATAAACTGTAGTATACCTTATAATTGATCATATTTGCATATCATTTATCAATCTTAGTAATACCATTCAAACATTGCAGAATCCAACAATAACACTGAAATAAGTTCAATAACCAAATGATTTGTGAATTAAAAAATGTATTTTACCTTTTTTTTACCCTGTGCTAGATTAACTCGTGCTTCCTGAGCATACACTACAGTACTTTCATGGGTTCTCTCCACCCCAAAACCATTTTCACTTTCCACACTGAAACAGATAAAACTAGAGCTATCACTAAATGTGATTAATAACCCCACAGGACTGCTTCGGAAATGAGAGTTATTTGTAACAGAATACCTTGTAAAAGAATTGAAATAGAGTTATGGTTGTGGGGAATTATAGATAGTTGTGGTTCTTGTTCATTGCATTTCCTTTCACTGTGATGAACATTGATGAAGTTTTATTGAATTTTGTACAATAAAATGTGAATCCATAGAAAAAGGATCGACGCATTTCTGCATTATGGTTTTTTTCCTCCTGACAAGGGACAATAACTGTACAAATTGTAAAGATAGAGTTATGGTTCTTGTGCGAACTGCACTTCCTCTCACTGGGCTTGACCATTGTATGAAGTTGCATTGAATTCCAACCAGTAGATTTCAAGTTATGCTCCGGACAAAGAAAAGTAACAAAGGGCAATAACTCTGTAATTAGTCAAGGAGTTATGGTTCTAGTGCACTGCACTTCCTCTCAATGTGCATGACCATTGTATGAAGATTTATTGAATTCCATTTAGTGGTTTTCAAGTTATGCTGTGGACAAGGAAAATGCAACGGACTGCTGGACCGACCGACCACCGGGTGACTCCTATATACCGCCAAAACTTCGTTTTGGGGGTATAAATAGTACTTAATAAAATAAGTATATTATTGCTTGTGCAGTTGTTGCAAAGATTTTGATAAAAGAATAATGTACCTGAATGGGTAGACATGGCTCCGGCCCTCTTTGTCGTAAGCTCCTGGATCCAAACAGTATGGGCAGCCAAAATAAGCATTATACTGCATAAAGTCCTGAAATATGCACTTGGCAGGGGAGTCGCAAGTCATGTGAAGAAGTATTGCTTTGACTGTCTTCATTTCCTTGTTGACTGGATCAGTTATTTGAAAGCCTAAGGAATAATATCAAACAACAGAGTCATTTAACATAGCTTTGGTTTAATTTTAAGGTCAATCCAACCTTGTGAAGTTTTTTCAACTGAAATAGAATTCTTATGCATGCAAATCAAAACATACGTTTTGAGATTTCTTATGATATTTACATAACATATATGTCTATTTGTAAACAGAATAAAACAAAAGACTTGTGGAACAGGAGCCGCAACTGGTATTTTATGTCTGAGCTTGCCTTTTCTTTTACATCAAAATCTCTATTTATAATTGTCTTACAAAAGATCAGCAACTATGGTTACTTAAGTGGTAAGAAAGGTAATACAATGCAATATAAACAGTTCATCTGATTAAAAAACAAACCTTTTCAAATATTTGCATTTTAGTTATTAATGTATTATAAATACATTTCAGCCAGAGGCAATGTTCTAAACTGGATATTTGGTCAACATCTACAAATGACTTCTATTTATCAGCTTATTGGAGAACTATACCTATACTACACTGAAAAATTACCTCTGAAGCTAACCAAAAGTATAAAATGACAATGTACCATCAGTGAACAAATTCCAAACGGTCTCTGTGAATGGCTTGAAGAATGTTGTGAAATTTGGCTTTTTCTTGCCAAACCATAAACCACACAATATCCTATTCTCTTTCCTGAACCTGTTTGGGGAAAAAAAACATGTAATTTAGCGAAGTATTTAAACTCAGTGTTGGACAAGTGATTGTGAACAAACAGCTTAGATCTCTCAGCCATGTATACACACCTAATGCAATTAAAAGATTTTAATATAATAACTGCTGGAAACACTTGTTCTCCACCATGACTTGATAAAAAGTGTTTAGACAGCATGTGAAAAGTAAAGTAAAATGTGGTCTATTTTGGCTTAATAGTTACATATTAAAAATGGATGATACTGGTTCTACCCTGGAAAGTAATTTCAGCCTGTGTAACTGAATATCCTATATAAACTAACATACTTGATAACAGCTTTAACACAGTCTTCGAAATTAACGCCAGTCCGAGGCCACTAAATTTAGCATCGGTCCGGTGATTATTGCAAGGTTGGTGGTCCGATGGGCCAGTAGATTTTTGGCCATGAAAAAATATTGTAAGAAAAATTCATCAAAATAATGAAGCAGGGTTCTCTAAAAGATTGATCTTTTTGCCTTTTTTGCAAATGAAACACATCAATTCTGTCCTAAATGTTCAAAACACAGCGAGAGATGTCTAAATTGTATTGAGTATTGGAGGCCGCCATTTTTTTTCTTGGATATTTTCTGTACCGCACAGTATAGTTACGGAAATTAAACCATTGTTTATTATGGTCATTATTTAGCTATGATTTTTTGTCTAAACATTTGGTCCTTATAGATTTTTCAAAGCTGTCAACATATGGCCCAGAATACAAGAAGTATTATGCTTCTTTCAAAGTTATCAAGGGAAGCATGATAAAGTGTTTTCCTTTACCCATCAATTTATTACCTATCTATGCATTTGGTCCGGTTAAAAATCACCAGGTCCAGTAAGATTTGAAATTTTACTGGCCCGAATGTCCTGTGCTTTTAAAAGTTTTTCGTGAAGACTGTTAACACTCATCTATTATCTACTGGTTTATAAACAGCACATAATTAAATATGGAATTTAAGTAAAAATACCGTATTTTTGGTGGCAATTCATTAACAACAACATACACTGGCCAGACACTGAAAGATGAAGACCTAAAATGTAGAAAGAATTTCTTCAGTTACTTGTAAAGTAGACATTGACATTTCACTGATTTTATGTAACATCCTTTGACAATTTATCTGGTTAATGCATCCCTAAGTAATAGTATTATTCTTATATTTAACAACATCTGTTGAAAACTCTTTGTCACAGCACCTGACTATTTCCTAACAACCAAATGTGCTTGAAACTGTTATATCATTTTTATCTTTAAAAAAAATAAAGGGATGACTTACTTAAAAACTGCTACTCCATCTGTGTTCCCTAGAAGGCTTATATTGTTGTTATCTTGAAGAAATCCTCCATCCTCTGAAAAGATACTCCAAGTATTGAACACTTACACATACATTTCATGTTTCATAGCAAGGATTCAAAGGTACTGGTAGAAGCTGCCACCTTAATTTTGACAAAAAATGACATTGTGTTTTTTTTTCAAACACACTAGGTACCCATTAAGTGGTTATAATTTCATTTTAAATTCAAATATAATATTACTGTAATACCAAACAGTGTTTAAACTGCAGTGTAGAGGTTAATGTTTCTGCCAGTCAACCAAGATTTTATGGTTTGGAGCCTGACTGGGGTGACAACCTTACTTCCTCATTAGACCAGAAAATTGTGTTTTCAGAAAATCATAAAAAAAAAAGTTGAGTGGCATATGAATAAATATTCATGCATGTCATTTTCTCATTTTCACTCACTCATATGCTTTTTGTACAGCTCTCCATCATAAACATCAGTAATGCAGTTGTGATCTGTGTTTTTTTCATCCCTGTAAGACAGATGTTTCAAGTTTCCTGAAAGGAAATTAAGAATTCAAAATAAATGAAATTCAAATAAGAATTCCAAATAACTAACAGGCAGTCTAGCATTGTCTTCTTACTTTAATATGCAGTATAGGCTGTTTCAGGTGCTGCACTGACATAATTTCATAATACACTTCCTCAACTTTGATCATATATATGCATAAAATCTACTTTTTATTCTTAAATATTTTATTCAGTTATCTTTAATACATATGTGAAGCATCTGTACTTACTTTCTACGACTCCTTTCAACTCATTTTCAAGAGGGATCTCTACAAAATATTCATAATTATTCAGCTTATTACATGATGGGCAGCATTGACTCTCTGTAGACTGATCCATTCCAATGTAAAACTGGCAAAATCCGCAGTAAAAATGTTTGCGCACATCTGTATCTTTCTCATTGACGTATGAATACAACTGATTAAGACTGTTTAATAGACGTCTGTCTTCTGGTAGTATTAATGCTGTTATTTTAATAATGTAATTAAGCGCTACAGCTGAAAGATTGAACTTGCTTTTAGCAGACAATAACAGAACTGCAAGATCATGAAATGTAACACTGGCACTATCAATGACTTTCTCTGAATAAAAGTCACGGTCTTTTATGCAGGGTTCCACTATTTCAATGGAGTCCAGATGGACATCAAAATCTTCCATTTCATCAATTTCTTCATATAAATCTTCCACAAGATCAACATTTTCCGAGGACAGTTCAATATCATTGTCAAGTTCAGAGTATATATCTAGTGAATGGTTTTGAATAAATATAGAATTATATCTTTCAGGCACATTTACAATATCAATTTCACTGTCTGATACATTTTGAGCATTACATACATCTTCAGTAGGACTAGGACTAGCTTCTGATACTTTAGGATAAACTGACTTCTCATCACGCAATTTACGCTTTCTAAAGTTTGTTGATCTTGGTATTTTATGCGTATCACTGTGCAAATAAGTGCGGTATTTGCGTTTTTTGAACGTTCCCTCCATTATAAAATACGATTCTTACAACCAATCAACTGATAAACGATGTCTATGACGCAATCGGCAAGCGTCTGGCAGAGATTTTCATCTCAAAGACCTAACTTGGTTCAAGCATTCTGACAAAACAAATATCTATATTTATATTATCAATTTAATAACCACAGATAAATCACCTTCCAACAATAAAATTTATGCTCAAACAGTCCACTAGTAGCTGAATTTAGTGTATTTATTATCACACACGAGACGACCAGTGAGAGTAATCTCCCTTAATGGTTTCGAGTCATTTCGGCTCCAAGACGTATCTGTCTCAAATTACCACGGACGTTTCGGCCCTTTACCAAATCGGTCCCGTATTTACTTAAGAATGAGTTTTACCGTTTAGCGTTACGTGTTTTAAGTCAGAATTTTAATAGCTTTTCAAATAAAAATGAAATAAAGGAATGAGAGAATTAATTGAATAATTTAATTTATGATTTTGTTAATGAGTGAGGCTTTTAAAATATTAGTGATCAAAACATATAGAATAGAGCTTAAACTTTATTAAACAAAAGTTAAACGTAGAACACAAGCACTGAAAAAAGATTTTCATCTGCTTATTATAAACAAGCAGTTTTTAAAAAACTTGAACATTTAAAAAGTAAGGCAAAGAACAATACATGAATAGGGCCGAAACGTCTAGGGCCGATTTTTATACATGGACCGAATTGGTTTGGGGCCGAAATGTCCTGTTTGCCCCTTAATGCAGGTAACACGACACTATATTATAAGTCTGGCAATTTTTCGCGAAAGGTACGTTTGCAAACGACAGAATACTACAATTGAACGAAAATAAAAATAACAAACCGAATATCGCACAAAAAAATAATGATGAATAGACTACGACAAGATCACAACTCGCGTAAAGAAATTTTATTAGTGGTTTGTAGCCTTGACGCTCCAAATCTGTCCGATGTAAGCGCTTAAATGATTGGACGGTCTATTTTCGTACACCAATAGGAAAACTCGTTCAAATTCAATATAGATAGCAAGTTATCCGCCAAAAAACTTGAAAACATGTCGGCTGCTACCGAATTCGCCGTTATGAGATGGCTGGACGACGGAAATCGCCTGTCCGTACATGCTACGAAATACGTTATCGAGCCGAAACAGCAAACTTACAAACCAGGTGACACAGGCTTGTCCGTTTTCAAAGGGTATCCTGGGAAATGGAAATATCGTGTTTTGTACGCAAGCAACAGTAAGTATCCTGGTTTTTAGAATCTACCACAAGTCTTATTTTCAGGGGACTCCATTTCCACGAAATAATTGTATGAACGGATAATATTTATTTTGTTCAATTAATTTACATTTTAACTTTATATTTTGGGCAAGAATAACCAGACCACTTAATAAAAAAATCACGTTTGTTTTGCGAAGTACGGAGGAGGGGAATTTTTGGATTTTCTCATTTCTGGCATATATGCAGGGTGGTCCTCCCTGGTACTTAATTTTAGATGGGAGTGAAAATTGTAAAAATACTAGATGGATTGACGTTCAATTTTAGATTTGTTTTTCCACATTACTCATTAGTGATTTCTTTGACAGGAAATGATTGCCAAATATCACATCTTTATACAAACTGTCAAAAGTAAATGACAATGTCAGTTTAACTTGTGTTAAATACATGCAGTCTTACATGTAGCAACATAGTCAAACTCATATTAATAAGCATATCACATTTTTCAGTGTATTTTTCTAGACACTACTTGTAAACAGTACCTTTTAACCAAAATATGTATTTTCTGAATTTGGTTACAAACATTTATAACGCTACTTGAAAATTAAGTAAAGGATAAACATGGCAAATATGACCGGTTGAAATAAAAAATGTCCAATTAATATGCTAGTTTGTGTTCGCATGAGGTATTTTTACCAGCCTGTCGAAGTGATAAGCTTTTATTGTTATTGCAGTTGAAAATAGCCGTTTCATCAGGATTTATATTATTTTTCATAATATATTTTTTTTTATTTTTAAGCCAAAAAAGAAGCTGAGTTATGGCTGAGAAAGAATCAGCAAGAACTGCTGGTTGACGTCACTGACAGTTTCTGCAATGGTAAGGGAAATTTAAGTGTAGACATTTCCGGTGACTTTGTATATTTATTATAAATTAGTTGATAAATATGTTATGTAATGGTTCAACACAAATCAATTCCGATTCTAATCTTGAATGATGTGTAGTGCGGTCAACTTTTATGGAGTTTCGAATATTATCTGAAGATATAATAGAATGTCCGAAGATAAGGATGGATCACATAATATTATTTTCTATATATAAAACCTTATTTAACTTGATCTAAAACAAGTAACATTTTGTATTTCAGACCCCCCTACAAATGCAAATGATCATGCCCCGAAGAAAAAACCCTCCCAGAGTGTGAGTTCAGCCCTGAATAAAAAAACCTCCCAGAGTGTGAGTTCAGCCCTGAATAAAAAAACCTCCCAGTGTGTGAGTTCAGATGAGAAAGTACAGGCTATGCTGAACATGGCCAAGGAGATGCCATTTGCTACAAAGGTAAACTTATAAAATGCCAGTACACAAAATTAAGTGAAATTCTTTCAAATTTTAATGTCAAAAAGACATTGTATATAAACGTATTATATGAAAAATGTAAATAATAAACAGAAAATTCAAGTTTTTTCTATAAATACATGATTTATTTTCATCTTGTGGCATGAAAATTACTATATTTCACTCGTGGCTACCGCCACTCATGAAATATTTATTTTCATACCACTCGATGAAGATAAATCATGTATTTATAGAAAAATCTTGAATATCCTCTATCAGACTTTTTAATATGAAGTGAGTTCCTAAGACCATAGGCAATGCTCTTGTTACATGTAAATTCTATTTCATTCATTTAAAAGATAAATCAAAACTGCTCGGGTAGAAATTTATAGGACACAATATGTTTAATTCTCAAAGTGAAATTTTTAGGGTAGAAAATTCTATGTTACAGGTGGCTGAAACATCATCTGCAAATATGGAAATTCAAGACTTAGATGAATCAAGTGATGAAGAAGAGGAGAAGAGGTAAGCAGTCTTTTTGAATTTGTATCGTCTGTCTTAGAAACCAAAAATAATACTGCTGTATCTAAATGACAGATGTATAGAGCCATTCCATTTCTTAGCTAGTAAGTTCTTCCAAGTTAATGTGCGGACAAATGTTGCCTTTTTAGCTCACATGTCACATAGTGATAGAGAGAGCTTTTGTGATCGCCTTTTGTCGGTCCCTCCGTTGTCCACAATTGTTTGTTAACACTCTAGAGGTCACATTTATGACTGTATCTTCGTGAAACTTGATAAGAATGTTTGTCTTGATAATCTTTCGGTCAAGTTCGAATCTGGGTCATGTGTGGTCAAAAACAAGGTCACCAGGTCATATTAAAGGAAAAGCTTGTTAACACTCTAGAGGTCATATGATTTTGTCTTTAGAATGTTCATCTTGATGACCTTTAGGTTAAGATTGAAGATGTGTCATGTGCGGTCAAAAACAAGGTCACCATGTCAAATCATAGGAAAAGCTTGTTAACACTCCAGGTCACATTTATGACTGTATCTTCATGAAAGTAAGTCGGGATGTTTATCTTGATTACCTCAAGGTTAGGTTTGAAGTTGGGTCATGACAGGTCAAAAACTAGGTCACCAGCTCAAATCATAGGAAAAGATTGTTTACACTGCAGAGGTCACATTTATTATTTTATCATTGTAAAAACTTGGTCAAATTATTTATCTTGTTGACCCCTAGGTAAGGCCCCCACCATTACACCTTTAAACGGATTCGTTTAGATTTTCATTCATAAACGTTTACGATATTGTTTACCGTTTAATCGAAATGACCATATTGTCTAACAAAATTTCTTAATCATTGTCTGTAATCATGGATTTTATCAATTCTAGTGGTTTATTCCAAAGTAAACGAACGGAAAATGGGTGTTTACAACCCTCCACACAGCATTACCGTGCAAAATTGCTCGGGACATAATACATTTTTGGTAAAAAATGGGTTACAATGCAAAAAATGTGTGCTGACTCAATCGTGATGAGCCTTGCACATACTTTATTTGTACATGTATTAAAAATAGAAAGAAGACATCATTTGGCGACTCAAATACATGGTGTGTATAGTACATAGAGGTACCACCGTTTAAACGGTATTGTTTTGGTTGTTAGCAGTCGTGTAAACGTTTACAAAAAATTGTAAACGTGGGAGCCTTACCCTAGGTTAAGTTCAAATCATATGAGAAGCTTGTTAACACTGTAGAGGTCACATTCAAGATTGTATCTCCATGAAACTTAGTCAGAATGTTTATGTTAATATTCTTGGGTCAAGTTTGAATCTGAGTCATGTGCAGTCAAAAACTAGGTCAGAAGGTCAAGTCAAAGAAAAAGCTTGTTAACCCCAAGAGGCTACATTTATGACTTATCTTTTTGAAACTTTGCTTGTGTATTTGTGTAGACTTCTCAATGTCAATCGATTCTTAAGATTTCCATTGAAAAGCAGGCAACTTAATTCAGGTGAGCGAATTAGGGCCATAATGGCCCCCTCTAGTTTAATTATAGTAGAATTGGACAGCTTACATGCTCATCTTTAAATAAATATTGCCCCCTGCTCAAAGTAGTTGTGAGCACAAATAAGCACGAAATACAAATGGTGTGGTTTTAGGATCACCAATATATGTCAGGTGTATGTGGTATATTCGTATGTTAACACTCAAACTAACTGTTGTTTTAATGTATGAAGTATCTTTCAGAAAGATTCAAAATTTTTGTACACAGGAGATTTAAAGCTGGTTTTCTTCTTTCAGAGAGGTGGTTACTATTGATTTAGAAGCAGGTGATGCAGCAGACTGTTATTGCTTGAACTGTCCTTACAAAGAAAAAGTGAGGCAGTTGGAAGAGCAACTTATGAAACCTGAGGGTAATATTTTCTTCTCTGTAGAAGGTTAAGTAGTTGGTGTTAGTGCTGTGTGGCAGTTGTAATAATAAGTATTTACTCAAAAGGTCATTAAGGTGGTGGTATAGTATCATGGACCATTTACCCAGATTTGAATCCCTGTAGTGCATTTGACCGAATTTTTATTTTCCTCAAAACATGTCTATGACAATTTTACAACAAAGGTTCATGAACAATCAATAAACAGATTTAGTCCAGACTTTGCAGTTGTTGCAATAAGTACATTAGTGTTGTCCCGATTGTCTCTGAAAATCGATAACTAATTGGATCACCCCAAATTCGGCAACAATAGATAGTCCTTTTTAACAATCAATTATTTTAATGTTCTACCACCGCTGAATTACCTAGGGCGTAACTTTTTTACACACGGTAAAATAGAAGTTTCCCGACCAAATCTCTTTAATTCCAGAGGATCCTATAGTCTTTTTTGTTTGCCTTATCAAAAAAGAAATACAGAAAAAACATGGCTAGTGAATAAGTGGGCAATTTGAATAACTTTGTTTCCTGAACACCAAGTTAATATTTTTTTTACTTTCAGCATGTATAAATCTTTACCTAGCACAATAAATTTAATCCTTGCCTTAGTTCATATCTGTTAACCATTGAAATTTAGTGCCGAAAATTTACTGCAAATAACAAGTTCAAGTGACATGATATGCAATCGCCACTGTACATCTACGGCATCGTAACTAATATGACACCTTCCACCTAACATAACATTATAAAATTATATATCTACTGTCACTACTGTAGTTAAATTAGTGATCTACAATACTACTCATTAATATTTTGACCTTTTGATTTGTACTTGTATTGACTGCCATAAAGTTGTATTATGTCACAAATTAGTATTAGGTATTTGTGTTGTTTGTTTTGAATTCAAAGAGTAAATCTTACTTTACTCTAGGAGACAAGAGCTTATTTATTCTCAAAATGTGGTCACTATTATATAAAAAAATACATACAAGGATTGGTACCTTAAAACAAAAAGGGCCATTAAAAAAATGCAAAACTCAAATATACTATCGGAAGACAATGGATTGTGGTGATCCGATTATCGATAGTGACTTTTGAGTCCGATACCCAACACTAAAGTACATATTAATTTATGCATGCCATTTATTTTGTTGATCAATGTCTATGATTTCAGGCAGAGGTACAATGACTGCAGGTGTGTATAGTGAGGAGGAGTGTGATAAAGAAAACGTAATTAATCTCTTTCTAATTAATTTGCTTTATTAAGCTTAGGCTAACTTATATTAAGGGTGTAACGGTTTACCGGTATACCGATATATTGCAATATGAAAAAATAAATTTTGTACTGGGTACGATCTTTTGAAAACCGGTATTTTATAAAAATCATAATTTTCAATTAATTGCCTTCTAATTTTGTACAAATTTCACATAAAATCTTTTAATTGGCGAATTTTGTTGGCGCCAACGTAAGATAAAAGTATCCGACAACTAGTACACTTAAAAGTCAATAAGCGGTCGCATAATTTACATAAGCCGCCCAGATGTGAAAGGTCACATGCGACTAGTTTTGTTTATCAAATTGTGTGACACTTTACTTTCTATTTATTCCTTACATTTTTATTAAGTTTCTAGTAAAAATATATACATATAATAATAATATATGAATGTTACTCCATCTTTACATCAAAACATATACACGACAATACGTATTGCAATATATTGCAATACGCTTCAGCAAAATGGCAATATATTGCAATACAGTTTTTGCTGTATTGTTACACCCCTAACTTATACAAAACAAATATTTTTGTTTAGTACTGAACTACTCAACCAGCTATTGATATATTGCAAAATGACCTGAACATTTTATTCATTGCAATGTCAACCAGTAAGTCTATTGCATTTTACTTTTTCTCTGCATTATAAAACAATTGCTTATAATATACTGATCCAATGTATTTTCTAACACTTACACTTTTGCCTTAACAACTATTGTTACTTTATAAAGCAGCTGTGTTATTCAATTATTTTTAGCTCGTAGAAATCGTGCCAAACACGGGTGTGGCTATACCTAAACACTTAAAAGCAGTAGTGTTTAGTAACTGCAGGACAAGAAAAGCTTTGGCCACAAACTTATTCAGGGCTTTTTACACATCAGATGACATGGTTAAGGCAAAGAGCTTGAATAATCTTAAAGACTCTGATAGAATAATTCCCGCTGTAATTTGTAAGTATTTACAACTGTATACATGCACATACTTTAGCTCACAAAATCAAGAAGACAATGCTTCTTTATGATTGCAATAAAATTTCCAGACATTCAGTTTTAGCTCCTCTGAACCAGACCGTTAATAGAGCAAGCTTATGTGATTGAGTTTTGTCTGAAATATCTTCGCTTTAAGTCACATATGTCGGTCATAATTAATACTAGTTAATTAAATACTTATTCTTTTATGAGCACTGAAAATAGTGCAAGTATATAATTAAAGAGTCGAATCTGCAAGGTTACAATTTAAAGTTAAGCATTCATGAATGCCTTTGTATATGTACATATTTGTTTGAGCTACATTTTCATGCATTGCATACCTTTTTAGCATGTGCCATGAGGTTTAAGAGTGAATTAAAGCCAGTGACAGCTGCTCAACTAAAAAAGGCTCTGCATAATGCAGTGTCCTATGAAATCAGGTATGAAAAATTAATAGATTATCTCAGCACATTCAAACTTATCTTTGGCAAGGTTGATTAATACTACTGCTGTGCTCTCAATTTGTATGGTAAGTGCATATAATATGGTACATTTCTTCACTGGATATTGCATTTGTCCCTTGAGCCACTGACCATGAGTGTAGCTAAAGGTGATATATTTGTTTTTAAGGGGTCATTCTTATTGACACACCACCCTCTGAAATTCTTTCATAAGAGCACAACTAATAATGTAGCTTGGTAAACCCACTTAATTTTCTGCACAAGATTGTTGTCTAAGGAAAGATCCAGTTCTAGTATGATACACAATTGTGAACTGTAGTTGTTACATGACCGTCACCAGGACTTCTTAACCTACTTACATACATGTCATTACAGGTATAGCTTCAGGTGAGCAATATTTAGGGCCATTATGGCCCTCTTGTTTGCTCTTATTGTAAAACTTTCCTAAATTGGTTTGTTCTGTAAAACTTTTACTAATTCTGCCAGACCAGTATCTTTAGGTCTATAAGTTTCTAGCCATTTCTGAATACTGATATTTTTTTAATTTGTAACTTTATTTTCTGATTTTACATACAAACATTATAACATATCTTGAAATTCACAAAGACATACAATAGTATATAAATGCATATAAATTCACAAGGACATTACATAATTATAGTATTTTCTAACTGTATATGAACAAACATTAGACATTTTTGGATACTTCTTTATAATTTACAGTTAACATTTGACCTATTCTCTATTTTACTATAAATGAATATAGCAATGGATACTGATATTTGTCATTTCTATTTTAAGGGACAAATCTTTAATGAACAAGAAGCGCAAGGCAATGAAGGAGAGGGAAGAGGATCATTACGGAGAAGTTCAAATGGACTGAGTGACATGGATTTTTTTTATAATTAGGGTCCTGAAATAAAGCTTATGAACACAGTAGTGCCTTCATTTATCATTTAATGTTTACCAAACTTATATACAGTTGTTGGATATTCATGAGAGCTCAGTTCATTTCCAAAACCAGCCAAACAACATACCACTAGATTATATACTTCTTGTAGTTCTGTCAAGGTTCATTATCCAACAGATAAGACTACAGGAATAAACTTATTGTTGTTTTTCAAGGGACTGAGAAGGTTACTAGTGCTTGAAGAGTAAACATAAAACATTACATAAAAACCCTTTTGAAAATTGTGTTCCCATGTAAACATATAACTAATAATGGTTATTCAATTAAACATTGAAACCTTTTACGAGATATCTTTGGCCAAAAGAGCTTATCCAATGGCGCTATGTCAGCTGTACGTCCATAAATTGAGAATATGATCAGTTTTCAATATTGAGTTTATTGAATTTGTATGTCTGCTTAGCTTGTGTGAGCTGTAGGCTGGCTAATATTGTGATCATTTTTTGTTTGTTGTCGGTATTCAGGTTTTTTTTGCAGTATTCAAATCAACTCCAAGTATGTCTGAATATTTCATCCCAAAGTGTCTGAATTTTGAATCATTCATTGCTGAATCTCAGAAGCTGAATTTGTCTGAAAGTTTACCATTATTATGACAGATTCAGACGTCTGAAAGTCTACGAATTTGTCTGAGAATTTTTCAGATATTGTCTTAACATTTCTGAATCTCGGTAGCCGAATTTGTCTGAATACTGGCTGAATTTGTCTGAAAGTGTTCCATTTTAATGACAAATTCAGACGTCTGAAAGTCTCTGAATTTGTCTGATAATTTTTCAGATATTGTCTGAACATTTCTGAATCTCAGTAGCTGAATTTGTCTGAATACTGGCTGAATTTGTCTGAAAGTGTTCCATTTTAATGACAAATTCAGAAAATGTTTCTGACAAAATTCAGACAAAATTCAGACATGTTTCAGACATGTTTCAGACAGATTCAGACAATTGTTTTCGTGAGGGAAGGCTCATGATTGATATTTTTCAGCTTTATGTTACTTTGTTGAGTTTTTTTTTGGGGTGGGGTTGCGTGGCGGGAGTTTGAATTGCTCTTTTTTTAAAGGCATAATTAATGTACTCTTCAAATGGAAAAATAAGCATACATGCAAATATAACTATATACATATATTTCTGATAACTGATAAACTTATTTTACTGTATCATATAATTTTAGACAATATACATTTAACATTTTTGTTAGGTCAAAGATCTGTCTTAACCTCAAAATCACAGCAGACATGTAACAGGCAGCTGTTACTCCGTTAACACTATCAGCCATGGGATACTGATAGGTTTTGCCCTTGAAAAACATAAATTTTGTTAAACACCCTATCATTGATCGATATTTTATGCACTTGTTGATGTACCGGTATATCAATGATTCATTTCACCCACGGCTTCATTACACATTAATCAACCATGGGTATCTAACGATGCCTCAAAATCACTGTAGACATTTAACAGGATTTAGTCTTCCAGTCAATGAATTTAATATTTTGAATTTACTAGCCCGAAATCCAGTTTTGAATTTATTCTACTATATTACTTAACTAAATTTTCTTAAAATTTTCACTGGCCCGAAATTATTTTCACTGGCCATGGGCCATCGGGCCAGTGCTAAATTCGATGACTGGTCTTCATGAAATTTTACGCTCTATTTTACTCAATCTCATGTAAAAATGTTTTGTTACTACAAGAAGCCATTTTATGCATAACAATTATATATCATTTTTGTGTTCCAACATTCATTTCCATTTTATATCATTTTTGTGTTCCAACATTTATTTCCATTTTATATCATTTTTGTGTTCCAACATTTATTTCCATTTTATATCATTTTTTGTATTCCAACATTTATTTCCATTTTATATTATTTTTTGTATTCCAACATTTATTTCCATTTTATATCATTTTTTGTATTTCAACATTCATTTCCATTTTATATCATTTTTTGTGTTTCAACATTTATTTCCATTTTATATCATTTTTTTGTGTTTCAACATTTATTTCCATTTTATATCATTTTTTGTGTTTCAACATTCATTTCCATTTTATATCATTTTTTGTATTTCAACATTCATTTCCATTTTATATCATTTTTTGTATTTCAACATTTATTTCCATTTTCAACCAACATCACTGACACAATATAATTCAAACACATTTGCAAAATACTATAAACAATAATAGGTATATTAAATCTATGAATGTCTGCAATGTCATTAAATTTGTTATCTTGTATTTTTTAAACGGATGACTTTTGTAGGATTTATTGTATTTTTGGTGCAAATGTCCAATGTTTTCAAAGAGACCTAACACTTCATGCTGTGCAATAAGGGGGTAAATATAATACAAGATTCAAACTAAAGAAACCATCGACTTAGAAATTTAACATTAATGCCACACCCTTTACAATGTCACATCACTCACATGTGATTTGGAATGCAAGCGTTTTATATGTTTTGTTTTATTACTCTTGTTAGAAAATGTCTTTGGACAGAAATCACAAGTGTATGGTTGCTCTCCAGTATGTTTTCTCATGTGTATTTGTAGCTTAGCATTGGATGGTTCAAATTTCCCACAATATTTACAGACATACTTCAGTGACATCATTATTTCACCATCTGGTCCATCCAATCCACTTCTTGCAGGCCCTCCATTTATGTTATAGTCTATATTGTGAAGATCATAATCTGTAACACAATAAACAAACGTTTTATTTACTGATTCCACTGGGTGATTTTATAGTCTTATATATATTCCACTTTACATCTTAAATGGACTTGTCCACTATCTGTTAATCAGAATCCGGACTAAACCATTCCTCAATTTTAAGGACAATTTTAAATATACATGTACTGACTGAACAGTAAACAGTGAAGACCTTGACCAAACTGCATTAATGTGAAAACTGATCTTTGTCTGCACTTTTTTTATTTTTTCTAGTTGGGTTTACGTCACATCAACACAGTAAAGGTCATATAGCGACTTTCCAGATTTACTGGCAGAGGAAGATCTCAGGTGCCCTTCCGTGCATTATTTCAGACACAAACGGGCCCACCTGAGTAAGAAACACAAACGTTTTGTAAGCTAGCTGGAAAGCTTCCTAACATGAAAGAATCCAAAGTCCCTATTTGGATTCCAACCAACAGTGGTGAGGGGCTAGTGGTTTAAAGTCGACAACCCTTACCCTGGTCAGCACTGGGTGCACAGGTAGCAACATATCTCAACATGTTTCAACTGATGACAATATTTGTTTCAAGCAATGAAAATACATGTTTCAATCCATTACATAACTTCTGTCAGTTAATTGTTAATCACTATGTATGTTATGATAAATATCAATCCATTAATTTAACCAATCACATTACTTAAATTCAACCAATCATATTCCTTAAATTTATCCAATCATGTTTCTTTACATAACTTAAGTGTAACCTATCAACATTACTTAAATTCAACCAATCAAAATACTTAAATTCATCCAGTCACATTACTTAAATTTAACCAGCCGCATAAATTAAACCAATCATATTACCTAAATAAAACCAATCACATTACTTACATATTTGTCCAAACATATTTTTCAACCATTACAGTTACTTTGGAATCAAATAACTACCAACAGCAATATAAATTTCTCCCAATCACAGTACTTGTTTCAACCATTAAATCAATCACAGTACTTGTTTCAACCAATCACAGTATTTGTTTCAACCAATCATGGTACTTGTTTCAACCAATCATGGTACTTGTTTCAACTAATCACAGTACTTGTTTCAACCAATCATGATACTTGTTTCAACCAATCACAGTACTTGTTTCAACCAATCACAGTACTTGTTTCAACCAATCACAGTACTTGTTTCAACCAATCACAGTACTTGTTTCAACCAATCACAGTACTTGTTACTAACCAATACAAATATGCTATTAAAATTTTCAAGTACTCATTCAACAAATCACAGTACATGTTATTAACTAATAAAAATATTCATTTTAGCCAATCAAAAATCTGCAACATTTATTGTAGAACTATTTTTCACTTTTATGCAATGTTTATCTAGATATAACTGCATGTCCCGTAGATGTTGATTGTGCCAAACCAGACCTTCTTTGTTTACACAAACACTGTTTATATTTACATATATATTACATGTACATACATTAACAACAAACTAATCATAAATGGCAAACTGAAAGATTCCAGTAAGGACAATATTCGGAATAGATTTTTAAATAGCAAAGCAATATTGGAGATTGCATCCAGTATCAATCAGACTGGTGTGAGTGTATGTGGCGATCAACCTAACAGGCATTTCTGGATAACAAAGCCAATAATGACCATTTTTTCTCTGCAAGTGACCGACTACTAATCCCACATGATTTCTGAATCAGTGGTGGGAGATACATGATCATTACATACAATGTTTGAGATCAATAGAAACAGAGAAATTCTGTCTAACCCGGGGATAAACAATATATTATCATGTTTGAATAGAACAAGATTCAAACTGGAGTATTTATAAACATTTATTCATTAATCGATTATGCAATACAACTGCTCTAACACACACAATCACAGATCTGAATGTGCTTTGGAATGCCGGAGTTTTTCATGTTTTGTTTTATTACTCTTGTTAGAAAATGTCTTTGGACAGAAATCACAAGTGTATGGTTGCTCTCCAGTATGTTTTCTCATGTGTATTTGTAGTTTTCCACTGGAAGGTTCAATTTTTCCACAATATGTACATACATGTTTTAGTTGCATCATCATTTTTCGAGTTTCAAGCGTGTCCATTCGACTTGCTGCAAGCCCTTCATTTATGTTATAGTCTACATTGCCGAGGTCATGTTCTGTAACACAAAAAGGAAAGTTTTACCAACTAATTCCACTTAGACATACTTTAAAGTGTAGACAACAATAAAAGTTTTCCTCAGAATTTCTTATTATCCTTTCTTATTCAACTTTATCATAGATTATTGTAAGTAATTTTGATAATAAAACTTGTTTCAACCAATCACAATGTATATTTTAGACATGCCAATACTCTATTCAACCAATCAAAATTTCTGTTGTAAACAAAGACAATACTTGTTTCAACACATCACAATGTATGTTTCACACAACAACAATATACAATTCAACCAATCACAATGTATATTGTAAACAAAGACAATACTTGTTTCAACCAATCACTATGCATGTTTCACACACACACAATTCAACCAATCACACAAAGACAATACTTGTTTCAACCAATCACAATGTCTGTTTCACACAATGAAAATGTATGATTCAACCAATCACAATGTATGTTTCAAACAATGTCAATACTTGCTCTAACTAAGCACAACTCTAGATTCAACAAAACTTGGTTATAATAACCACTGTATTTAACAAACAGTTGCTGACTTTGATAAATGAGCCTACATGATTGTAATCACCATTTTTTTGCCATGATAAATATGCTTTAATTTATTTCTTTCCAAACAACAAACTAAATGATCATGAAAAGCCACTTGTAGACAGTATCCACAAATTCAATTAAATATTTATTTTCAACATTTTATCACTCTACAACAGAAAACTAATACTAGGAAATGGCAAAGTAAAAGAAAATCAATGAAACAGTATGGAAGTATTCAAAACAAGCTGAGACAGTATTTCTGTAAACCTGTTGTGTTTAAAGTACTGAAAGACTAATTCAAAACTATTTAAAAGTAATGAATTCAAGCATAAAACCATTTAAGACAAGCACTTTCTCCATAGAAAGTCTATCAATGATAACTCTCCTTACAGCAAAATATTTATTAAATACTACAAGGACACCAGCTATCCAAACAGTCAAGCTCAATGAAGGTAATTTTGTCCTTATGTAAAACGTATTTTAAAAACAAGAAATGTGTCCATAGGCACCAGATGACCGCCACCCTTCCACTGTTTTGTTACGTCTACAAACAGACAGTGCTACAGCTTGTCAATATGACAGCAGGACAGACAAGGGCAATATGACAGCAGGACAGACAAGGGCAATATGACAGCAGGACAGACAAGGGCAATATGACAGCAGGACAGACAAGGGCAATATGACAGCAGGACAGACAAGGGCAATATGACAGCAGGACAGACAAGGGCAATATGACAGCAGGACAGACAAGGGCAATATGACAGCAGGACAGACAAGGCAATATGACAGGCAGGACAGACAAGGGCAATATGACAGCAGGACAGACAAGGGCAATATGACAGCAGGACAAGGAGCAGACAGACAAGGGCAATATGACAGCAGGACAGGGACAAGGGCAATATGACAGCAGGACAGACAAGGGCAATATGACAGCAGGACAGACAAGGGCAATATGACAGCAGGACAGACAAGGGCAATATGACAGCAGGACAGACAAGGGCAATATGACAGCAGGACAGACAAGGGCAATATGACAGCAGGACAGACAAGGGCAATATGACAGCAGGACAGACAAGGGCAATTTTATCTATATGCCCACCACCCCACCCCACCCCTCACTGTAAGTAGAGAACAAGTTTTATTTACCATTGTTATAACAAGAAAACAATGTCAAATTCAGCATTTTTAGACAGCTTCAAAGAAAAAATAAACAAGGCAAAATTTTTCAAATTTATTCATTAACTGATAATATAAACAAGTCGTACAATATTTCCAGAGTTATATTATCATAGATCTAAGAAATCACATTTAGCAGTGGATCTCAGACAAAAATACACATTTAAATCAAGTTTTTATTTATATTGTATATTGTATATACTTAAAACATAATTTATTTTTCGTTGAAGAAAAATATATACAAATATATTATTGTACACGCATCTGTTAAATAGTTTCACCTTCATCGCGACTCATGCAACACAACACCAAATTCTTTAAATTCTTTTGAAACTGTAATTGTGCCATCTATACATCATGTATACACGTCTTACAGTAACAGATTTATGACATATATACGCATCTTACACAGTGTCAGGTTTATAACACAGAAAAGGCCATCATTTGTTTAATTTTATAAGAATGATTGTACGGCTTTCAAACACAAGCACTCTTATAATTATGACATTTTCATATCCTTTATTGTGGAGTGGGGTGGGGGAAACTATTATATGATAATCTATGTTTATAAGGTATTGGTAGCTTCCCTAATCACTGGATCAAACAAAACATAAATTATGACATATATGTATTTATCATTGAAAAATATAACTAAGTATGAAATTCCCCTCTCCTATCATAATATCCATAGAAACAATACAACTTATATAAATCACAGCTCTACACTCATGTATATAATAATATATTATAAAAGAAGTATTTCAAGTCTGTAAGTCAAGTGTGTGTAAAACTATTAATATACGTAAAACTAAAACCAGTGACAGTAACATGAAATAGTCAACACACAGTGTAAGGGGGACAACCCTATAATACCTTATATTTTAAAGGGGGGACAACTCTATAGTTTTAAAGTTCATGTCAGATGATTAATGTATGAACCAAACCAGTGTCAAAACTATTCACATTAAAATAATGTCTTTAAAAAAATATATATATTGTCTTTTATAATAGAAGAACACTAAGTAAATGATAAAGGTATAACTAAAACAGTTGCTAGATTCAGGTAGACTCAATCAACCTGAATCTTGCAGCCATTGCAATTACGTAACAGCAAAATATATATAAACAACATTTTCTTATTCTAATTATTGTTACAGCCTTACATGAACACACTGAACTTAAACACCTGTCAGAACAGACCAGGAAAAAGAACATCTTTTTTTTATAGTTCCCTCCCTTTTATGTTAACCTTTACTGTTCAAAATGAAGTAAAATACTATAAATAAAACAGAGCTACATTAATTTTCATCTTTGTAAAAATCTGACAATGTTTAATTCAATGAAAGCAGATATAGAAATTGTGATTTTGTTGAGAGAAAAAAGCATAACTATTGTTTTTTTACAAACATCTGCAGGTCTATTCTTACAGGGTAAAAGTTTCTCAGTATGCATGTTTTAACGTGTAACAGTATACTATAAATATCTCTAGACAGAACACAATATATCTTCATAACCTGCTATAAATTAAGACCTAACAATATTTTTGATTTCTCTTAACCCTTTACCTGTAGAAACTCCAAGTTATTAGCATTTGCCTTCAATATAAAGCTAGGACAGTCTGCATATATCCAGGCAGACTGACAATTTTTGTATTTTTATAATAGAAATCCCTTTAACTTTTAACTGTTCCATATTCAACAGTCTAAAATTAGAACATAAATTCAGCCGGTAAAAAGATTAAATTTAGTAAGGTAACCCATGTCTTGTAGGGTATTAAATAGCAAGATTTTGTATATGTATCTCGTATGGATCATGTATATTGTCATAATCGAGTATGTGAATCTAGCGTGTATTATTGTGTATGTATCATGCATGTATACATAGTGTGTATTATGTATACATGTAGCATGTATGCATTACATATGTACCATGTAGAGATTTTCATCACTTTCAATTTCCAGGGGTCCAATAGATGTCTAGGTCTTAATAATAGTGGTCCAACATCTAAATCCAGCAGACCATATTCTTACTAAAAAGTTACTACTGATGTAGCAAGCACTAATATACTGCAAGGTTTTTTTTTAAATTATGTTAAGCAATATATTATAAAGCCAGTATTATATTTTCATGCATCCAGACGAATGCAAGATATAAGGAATTGTGTATCACAACAAGAGCTGTCGGTAGGACAGCAACGCTCGACTATTCTTAGTGCTTGATAGTAAAAAAAATGCTTGATACAGTTACCTCCTCCTGTCTACAGGTTGGGGTCATGATGGTGAACAAGTGTGCAAAGTTTCAAAGCCATATGTCAATGGACTTTGAAAATATTTGAACTATTACAAAAACTTTAACGTAAATTCTAAGTCGAAAAAGGGGCATAATTCTGTCAAAATGCTTGATAGAGTTACCTCCTCCTGTCTACAGGTTGGGGTCATGATGGTGAACAAGAGTGCAAAGTTTCAAAGCCATATGTCAATGGACTTTGAAAATATTTGAACTATTACAAAAACTTTAACGTAAATTCTAAGTCGAAAAAGGGGCATAATTCTGTCAAAATGCTTGATAGAGTTACCTCCTCCTGTCTACAGGTTGGGGTCATGATGGTGGACAAGTGTGCAAAGTTTCAAAGCCATATGTCAATGGACTTTGAAAATATTTGAACTATTACAAAAACTTTAACATAAGTGGTTACGCCGACCCCGACGCCAACGCTCGGGTGACTGCAATAGCTCTACTTATTCTTATCGAATAGTCGAGCTAAACAAGAGGGCCATGATGGCCCTGAGGTCACTCACCTGTATATAGGCCCCCCACCCCCGGGCCAATTTTTACCCAAGGGCTTTTATTTGTTTATTTGAACAGACTTGGTAGACACCCATAAGAAGATGTTTCATGCTAAACATGTAAGTACTAGCTCATTGGCATTTTTAACATACTCGGTAGACACCCATTAGAACATGTTTCAGCTAAATATCTTAGCTCTAGCTCTTTGAGTTCTTTAAAAGAAGATTTTTTAAGTTTTTACTATATGCATATAGGGAAAATCAATGACCCCCTGGGGGCGGGGCCAATTTTGACCCCAGGGCTTTTATTTGAACAAACTTGGTAGACACTCATTAGAAAATGTTTCATGCTAAATATCTTAGCTCTAGCTCTTTGGGTTCTTTAAAAGAAGATTTTTTAAGTTTTTACTATATGCATATAGGGAAAATCTATGACCCCCTGGGGCAG
Source organism: Ruditapes philippinarum (assembly GCF_026571515.1). Taxonomy (NCBI): domain Eukaryota; kingdom Metazoa; phylum Mollusca; class Bivalvia; order Venerida; family Veneridae; genus Ruditapes; species Ruditapes philippinarum. The sequence continues at coordinate 86,350 of NW_026855786.1, forward strand.
GGTCAATTTTGACCCCAGGGCTTTTATTTGAACAAACTTGGTAGACATTCACTAGAAGATGTTTCATGCCAAATATCTAAGCTCTAGTTCTTATGGTTCTTAAAAAAGAAGATTTTTTTAAGTTTTTACTATATGCATATAGGGAAAATCAATGACCCCCGTGGCGGGGCCAATTTTGACCCCAGGGCTTTAAATTTGAACAAACTTGGTAGACACTCACAGAAGATGTTTCATGCCAAATATCTAAGCTCTAGCTCTTACGGTTTCTTTAAAGAAGATTTTTTTAAGTTTTTACTATATGCATATAGGGAAAATCAATGACCCCCAGGGGCGGGGCCAATTTTGACCCCAGGGCTTTTATTTGAACAAACTTGGTAGACATTCACTAGAAGATGTTTCATGCCAAATATCTAAGCTCTAGCTCTTATGGTTTTTTAAAAGAAGATATTTAAAGTTTTTTCTTTTGGTTGCCATGGCAACCAGAGGTCTGCATGGAATTAAATTCTTTGAACAATTTTTAAAGGTGACCACCAAAGGAACATTCCTGTGAAGTTTGGATGAAATTGGCTCAGTGGTTTATGAGGAGATGTCATTTAAAGCTAAAGTTTACGGACGGACGGACGACGGACAGACGCCGGACGAAAAGCGATCACAAAAGCTCACCCTGTCACTTTGTGACAGGTGAGCTAAAAATTAAAGGCATTTTAGGTGTATATCATGTGGAATCCTGCATCTTGTAAGTCTCTGTAGTATCATGTATTATCATATATGTATTGTGCATGTATCATGTATAAGTTATGTATGTGTTATGTATGTGTTATGTATGTATTATGTATGAGTTATGTATGTGTTATGTATGTGTTATGTATGTGTTATATGTATGTGTTGTATATGTATCATGTATGAATCATTTTATCAAAATAGTAGCACTAATATCATTTTCTTCCTCTCTAGTTAAAGCAATGAATAATTTATTTAATCAGTATATAGATGTCTACAAGATTCATTACCATGACAACAGTTCTAAAACATAGAAATATTTAATTCTATAACTTATATCACTTATCCTATTCTATCACTTACCTGACTACTTGTTCATCTTCTGTGTTATGTCTATAGTAAAGCCAGTACACTGCTGTACACTACAATATGGAAGTTTTATCCATTCCAAACAAGTCTCAAATACAGGAGGTCATACACTTCTTTGAGAAAATATACATCAACTGTCTACGTGTCTCTTATACCTATAACTTCTTCATTTCAAGTTAACAACATTCAGCTCACCAGTGTAACAAGGCAGGACCTATCTCATTTCAGTCTTATCAGTTATCCCCTAATATCAATTGTAACTTATGATACATAATTTTGAAGTAATTTCATTATAATTAAAAGAAAAATCTAAAACTCCTAACCCGTCACCTGTTTTAGATTTAACCAATTATTGCCCATAAAGCATCACCAAATATATTATTAAAGAATATATGTATATATTATGCATGTAAGTAATTCAGATTTAGTATCTTTGATCCAAAACAAATGATTTTCTACTTAAATTAATCCAGCCTAAAGTAGAGTATTAAAACTCTATTTACAGTCCGAAAATAAATATTAATTAATTAAGATTCCCAGCCATGCTGTTTCAACTGGTATATAAAAATATAACATAGTCATTAAATTGTATAAGACACCTTTAACAGAGAGGAAGAAAACCGTATCAGGGTCACTATATCTATAGTAAAATATAAAATATTGTGTTCTGTCTATAAACCATCCTCCAAACATCACATCTCACAACTATGAACAATTAATTATTATGTGCTTTAATACAAAAAAAAAATTGTTCCTCGTCTTGCAAAGTAATTTTTTACTAAAATAGTGCCAAGCATTTTGAACCAGGTTGAGGATAAGATTTTTCAGCCCTTCCTTTACATCTTTAAATTTGAGAGAATGAAACACGATATTTTCGGTAATCAAAAACTTGATGTAAATAGAACTTTTGAGGACAATTGCGTAATTTTAAAGAATTTTCTAAAGGGAAACAGAACAAGTGTGCCCAGAGGGCCCTGGATCGCTCACCTGAGAAAAAGGTCAAAAGGTTTAAGTGGAGCCCCTTTCACCCCAGAAGAAATAGCGAAAATCAAAACATCAGGAAAAATAAAGGATTTACAGTACATATAAGGAAAATCAAAGACCCTGGGGCTGGGCCAATTTTTAACCCTAGGACCCTAGGGACAAACATGGTAGAGACTCACTAGAAGATGTTTCATGCCAAATATCTAAGCTCTAGCTCTTTGGAGTTTTTCAAAAGAAGATTTTTTAAGTTTTTTCTTTTGGTTGCCATGGCAACAAGAGTTCTGCATAGAATTATTCTTTAAACAATTTTTGAAGATGACCACCAAAGGAACATTCCTGTGAAGTTTGGATGAAATTGTCTCACCGGTTTATATGGAGATGTCGTTTAAAGTAAAAGTTTACGGACGACAGAACGCCGGACACCGGACAAACAGCGATCACAAAAGCTCACCATGTCACTTTGTGACAGTTGAGCTAAAAATTATTTCTTGTAGTTTTTGTACTTGAATGCTTGAGTATTTCGAGCAAGACTTCCGCCCCCCCCCCCCCCCCAATACTTTGGGAAAGGTGCAACTACAAAACAAATGCTGGAAAATGTCTTGATTTGGCTCAAATTGGAAATGGCATATATGATATAATCATGGGGAATTTGTTTTAAACACTTTAAAATGTGTTTTATGATACTATACGACACAAACTTAAATGATTTATTTCAAATTTGAGTTACAATTGACTAAGAAAATCATAATATTCAAGCTGTTTCTGTGGTAGTACTCGGATCTTATTGTCTATCAGTCAACACAAAAAACTTTTTATGGTCATAGACATTTGGGCTTTGTCCATCAAAATATCATATAACCCAAACCAATTTTAAGTAGCCCGAAACAGGGCCATGTACGAATTGGAAACAGGTCCGGTTTACTGGACCTGTGTGAAGGATAAAAAATGCTACACGAGTTCCTCCAACAATGTGAGATTTGATTATTTGGAAGATGGTAAAAAAGAAAGTAAAAGGAAATAAGACACTTACTGTAGCCTTGTTGACCTGCCATATCTGCAGAACTGCCTGATGCACCTTGCATTACATTTTGAACATTTGCCATCCATTCTTGTGAGCTCATTTGCTCTTGTGTTAAAGTATTTTGACCTAACTCCACACCCGTAATTTCTAAATCCATTTCTGAATCACCAAACGCTTCAAGTTTTACACTAATATTTGGGTCTAATCCTTCCATTGTTCCTTGTTCATTTCCTTGTGAAGTAGAAGGTTCATTCACAGAACTATCTGTTGGTAATATGTTGGAGAGATCTGAATCTAAACTAAGACCCGCAGCTGGGTTAGTGTCACTAAATTTGAGATCTGATGCTTCATTTGGAATGGTTGATGACGATGATTCTGACCGAGCATCTTCATTATCTGATGCTGAAGGTCCTTGTGTTTGAGAGGGTGTGGATGGTTTGATAGATGGAGAGGATGGTTGACTAGATTCAGATATGTTAGTTTTTACATCACTTTGAACATTTGTATTTTCATTTGCACTTTGATTGGACTTTTCATCTTCATCTTCTGGTTCTATTTTAATGACTTGTCCATCAAGTTTAGTGTTACGTACTGGAGTTACCATAGGACCAGGCCCCTGCCCAGGTGAACGACCTTGCTGATCAAAACTTAATGTTGGTCGTGCAGGACGGGCCATTGGATAAGGCTGATGCCTGTTGCCGGGTGACCGCATTCTACTTCCTGGTGCCACTCGGCTCAGTGCTACAGGATGAGGACTTTGCTGGGGAGAATGATACCTAGGTGAGCGATGTTGCATATAACCTCCACCCATACCGTCATATCTAGGTGGGGTAACTGCCTGCATACTTCTAGCAAGAGCTTCTTCTCTCTCTTGCGCTTCTTTTCTTTCCTTCTCTTGCTTCAATTTATGATGTCCTAAAAAACACACAAAAAAGATATAAATAAAAATTCAGCGATTTACAAATGGCATTAATAAGATTTGACATTTCTGGTTATGAAGATAGCAGTGTTCGCCTTTAATGAGTAAACATATCAATTTACTCGCTAAAATTGCCAGGGAGGAAAGAAAAAAAGGGCTGTTGAGTCCCTGGGACGAAACACTTTTTCCCCGATAATTGGTCAATTCTCTCTTAAGTTTTTTTGCTCTGCTTGAAAATGATTTTCTATTCACTTTAAATAAATTGTATTATAAGAACTTGACTTTCACCTCATTTTCATTTGTTCCTTTCTCATTAGCAATGCAGATTTATATCCCAAACGTAGACTAGGAGCAAGTGCTCGGCCTCGTTTTGGGCCAACCTATCAATGGTATCCGCGAACATCAACAGTCACAAATTTGATTGTATTATGAAGTTATGCAAACATTGACATTTTTGTAATTGAGGACTCGTTCCATTTGAATTGGGACGTAACAGATCTATTAGCACTGAGTCCCAGGTACTCAGTAAAGTTAGGGAAAATCGCTAACACTGCAGATAGAAAATACATATATATGATACAAAAACTTTCAACTGCAATTTTCAGAAGTTGAGATTAAGATATATAACCTGCCTGTTCAGGACAAGAACCTGGTCCTTTAGAACACTGTAAACACAGCAAATGATTTTTTTCCCTATATTTAATAGCTGAATAAATGCTGATTCCTCTAGCCCAAAATAGGTATATTTTCCACTAAAAATGCTATATTTTCACCTGAAATGTCTTGTGCGAACCATGACTTAACAGCAGCTGAAGTTGTTGATAAATTTCTGCTACGTACCATGTATAATGTTAAATTGAATTGAAACTGAAAATTTTATAAACTGTGTTGGTAAATTCCATTCTCAGTTGTTGGAATTTGATTCCTTTCCTGATTTAACACAGGTTGTTTTGAAAATTATAACAAGAGGCAGAGTATTATATGCCCGATAGTGTTGTTGTTGTTTTTTTGTTAGTAAGGATGAAACATTTGTAAGACATGGGAATTAAATACAGTATTACCTCATTCAAAAAGCAATCCTCCTTTTTAGCTGAAGAACCTTCATATATATACAGTTGCTGTTTTCAAAGCACTACCATCAAGTTGTAGTTATGCTCCAGAAACCACAATTTTCAGTGTAAAATCAATAGGGGTCATGTATTGGACATGGCTGTTCATCTTATAAAATTTTACAGCTGTAGGTTGATTAAGACTTAAGTTATTGAGCGGGGAAACTGTTTTCAGTTTTAAGGTAATACTGACCTTGACCTTTGACCTTGTGACCCCAAAATCAATAGGGGTTTTCTACCCAATATGGACAATCATCCTATGGAGTTTGAATACTGTGGGCCAAATGGAACTTAAGTTATGCTCCGGAAACCATTTTCAGTTTTAGGGTAATAGTGACCTTGACCTTTGACCTTGTGACCCCAAAATCAATAGGGATCTTACAATACTAATACAATACTTACAATACAATTACTTAGATACAATATTTCCATTATATGCAGGTGTTATACAAGTTGCTTTGTTGTAATTCTAGTACAATTGTGCATACAGTGGTGACTTTTTTCTCACTTAATTGTGAAGATGCCCTGTTATTGTGAAGAAATTATCGCTAAAATTGCTTATATGGGAAGTAAAAAAGCTGGTGTTAGTACATATTTGGGAAAATTGAAAGATTTTGTTCCGATGATCAGTCAGAAAATTTAAGCGACAGTCAAATTGCCCAGTTGCTAGAGCCCAGGCCTGTGTTACAGCATGAAAAGTTACATAATGCAGAAAAAAGTGAACTGACTGATTGTTCATATTATATAAATTTAACAACAAAATTTGCCATGTATTATACAACAAAATTTGCAACTATAGAATATCATATATTCCACTTACTTTTCAGACAGAAGCCAAGGAACTGAGATTTGATATCCTCGTGATCCTCCAGGAAAACTTTACCCGAGTCTGAACCGAGGTGACACAGTGTTCCATCTGCTACACTTGCTGTTAGGATAACTGATTCTTCCTCAGTCGTACTAGCCAACTGTTCTACCTGAAAATATGAAAATATAACATTTCATACTAGCCAACTGTTCTACCTGAAAAATGTGAAAATATAACATTTCATACTAGCCAACTGTTCTACCTGAAAATGTGAAAATATAACATTTCATACTAGCCAACTGTTCTACCTGAAAATGTGAAAATACAACATTTTGAACTAGCCAATTGTTCTACCTGAAAATGTAAAAATATAACATTTCATACTAGCCAACTGTTCTACCTGAAAATGTGAAAATACAACATTTTGAACTAGCCAATTGTTTTACCTGAAAATGTGAAAATATAACATTTCATACTAGCCAACTGTTCTACCTGAAAAATGTGAAAATATAACATTTCATACTAGCCAACTGTTCTACCTGAAAATGTGAAAATACAACATTTTGAACTAGCCAATTGTTCTACCTGAAAATGTGAAAATATAACATTTCATACTGGCCAACTGTTCTACCTGAAAATGTGAAAATATATCATTTCATACTAGCCAACTGTTCAACCTGAAAATGTGAAAATATATCATTTCATACTAGCCAACTGTTCTATCTGAAAATGTGAAAATATAACATTTCATACAAGCCAACTGTTTTACCTGAAAATGTGAAAATATAACATTTTATACTAGCCAACTGTTCTACCTAAAAATGTGAAAATATAACATTTCATACTGGCCAACTGTTCTACCTGAAAATGTGAAAATATAACATTTTGTACTAGCCAATTGTTCTACCTGAAAATGTGAAAACATAACATTTCATACAAGCCAACTGTTCTACCTGAAAATGTGAAAATATAACATTTCATACTGGCCAACTGTTCTACCTGAAAAATGTAAAAATATGACATTTCATACTGGCCAACTGTTCTACCTGAAAATGTGAAAATAGCAAGCCAACTGTTCTACCTGAAAATGTGAAAATATAACATTTCATACTGACCAACTGTTCTGCAGGAAAATGTGAAAATATAACATTTCATACTAGCCAACTGTTCTACCTGAAAATGTGAAAATATAACATTTTATACTAGCCAACTGTTCTACCTGAAAATGTGAAAATATAACATTTCATACTGGCCAACTGTTCTACCTGAAAATGTGAAAATATAACATTTTGTACTAGCCAACTGTTCTACCTGAAAATGTGAAAACAAAACATTTCATACTAGCCAACTGTTTTACCTGAAAATGTGAAAATATAACATTTTGTACTAGCCAATTGTTCTACCTGAAAATGTGAAAACATATCATTTCATACAAGCCAACTGTTCTACCTGAAAATGTGAAAATGTAACATTTCATACTAGCCAACTGTTCTACCTGAAAATGTGAAAACATAACATTTCATAGATATGCATATAGGAGATATTATCATCTCTAGTGATTCTTTATCTGAACTTTGACCCCTATGTGTGACCTTGACCTTGAAATTTTGCACGCGACACTCCGCCTCACAATTGTGAACATTTGTGCCAAGTTATATTGAAATCCCTCTATGCATGTAGAAGTTTTGCTTCGGACAAGCATTTTTCAATGACCTCTAAGTCTGACCTTGACCTTTGACCTAGAGGCCTGGTTTATGCACATGACACAGTTTCTCATAGGGGTGAACATTTGTATGCAGTTTGATTAGAATCCCTCAGTATATGTAGGAGATATGCTCTGGACAAAATCTCTATATTTTATCATTATTTGTTACTTTGACAATCATCTTTAGTGACGTTGACCTTGCATATATTAACCTTAATTACATGTTTCACACCAGTAGTCATGATAATGACCATTTGAGTTTCAATCCCTCAATAAATGATGACTAAATGGTCCCATTACACATTTTCTTATTTTTATCTGAACTTTGACCCCTATGTGTGACCTTGACCTTCGCAGCAGGGACCTTAATTTTGCACGCAATACACCATCTCACAATAGTGAACATTTGTGTCCAGTTATATTGAAATCCCTCTATGGGTGTAGAAGTTTTGCTCCAGACAAGCATTTTTCAATGACATATTAGTGTGACTTTGACCTTTGACCTAGAGGCCTGGTTCATGCGCACGACATGGCTTCTCCTAGCAGTCTGCAAAAGTCTGTTTGTCCTCGGACCTCGCCAACTAAAAATCAGGAGGGCCGAGATTAATTTCCATACAGTCAGTCCTCATGTCCCAAAAAAATTTCAGCCAGTTTGAAACAATTTTTGGCTTTCTAAAATATGCAAAACATCCAAGATCGATCTTTTTATTTCATTTTTGCTTGTATTCACAGACCCAGAAAACCAAAATCACGCAAGATACAACCAGTTTTTGCTAAGTAATGTAAGCCACCATCTTGTCTTGGATAACTTCCTTACCAAAACATTTTTTTTCTCCAATCTTCAAAACAAAACCTTTAAAAGATGTATTGTTTTCTTGTGAATTATGCTAATGTTTTATTTATTATGCTTCTGTATATTTTTTTCATAGTATCTTATAGTTGAGTGATAATTCATATTTGCTAAATATTTTTGTTTATAATGATGGCAATATCCCTCCCCCCACCCCTACAAAAAAATACCCTTCAGAGCCCGGGCTGGGAAAAAATCATCAGGGCCGGAAATAAATCTATGGAAATCAAGTCCTTGTGGCTGGAAAAAACTTTTGACTTTCGCATCGACTGTCATAGTGGTTAACATTTGTAACAAGTTTCATTAAGATATCTCAATGAAACTTTGTATGAGATAATTATGCTACAGACAACTAGAACTGCCACTATCCCCCGCATACCACTTTGTCAGAATCAACAGTGGCCATTTAGAGCTCAAGGAAAACCTCCCTGCCAAATCTGAGGTTACTAAGCCAGTGCATTGCTAAGTTATGTATTCTACATGCTTCAAATGTGAAAATGTCAAAATCAATACACTGCGGACAGGCATTCTTAAGCAATTGAGAAGAAAAGCTTTTTTTTGTCAAGGTCCCTGTGACCTTGACCTCTGACCCAGTGACCTCAAAATCAATAGAGATCACCTTATGGTCATGATCAACATACATGCCAAATATGAAGACTGTGGGTCAAAGGAATCTTGAGTTAATGGGTGGACAAACTTTTTGAAGTCAAAGTCCCTGTGACCTTGACCTTTGATCCAGTGACCTCAAAATCAAAAGGGGTCATCTACTAATCAAGACTAACCTCCATTCCAAATGTGAAGACTGTGGGTCAAAGGAATCTAAAGTTATTGGGCAGACAAGCTCTTTATAGTAAATGCCCCTGTGACCTTGACCTTTGACCTGGTGACCTCAAAGTCAATAGGGGTCATCTACTAATCATGACTAACCTCCATGCCAAATATGAAGACTGTGGGTCAATGGAATCTTAAGTTATTGGGCGGACAAGCTTATTGAATGAAGTCAAGGCCCTTGTGACCTTGACCTTTGACCTGGTGACCTCAAAGTCAATAGGGGTCATCTACTAATCATGACTAACCTCCATGCCAAATATGAAGACTGTGGGTCAAAGGAATCTCAAGTTATTGAGCGGACAAGCTTTTTGAAGTCAAGGCCCGTGTGACCTTGACCTTTGACCTGGTGACCTCAAAGTCAATAGGGTTCATCTACTCATCATGACTAACCTCCATGCCAAATATGAAGACTGTAGGTCAAAGCAATCTTAAGAAATTGGGCGGACAAGCTTTTTGAAGTCAAGGCCCCTGTGACCTTGACCTTTAACCTGGTGACCTCAAAATCAATAGGGGTTATCTACTCATCATGACTAACCTCCATGCCAAATATGAAGACTAAGAGTCAAAGGAATCTTAAGTTATTGGGCGGACAAGAAAAAACTGACGGACAGCCGGACAGCCAGACAGCTGGACAGACAAGCTGATTCCAGTATACCCCCCTTACAACTTTGTTGTGCGGGGGGTATAAAAATTGGATGCCGCCCACCCAGGTGATGCCAGGGGGGAAACTATAATACGACCTGTTTTTATAAAAACTTCAATGGAGGCCATTTAATGCTGTTCATAATTTTCTAAGAAAAAGTATTTTAAATCAAACAAGAGCTGTCAATGCAGCAGCATGCTAAAATATTCTCAGTGTTTGATAGTAAAACAAGAGCCTTGATAATGTAGAATTTCTTAAGTTTAAAAAGGGCCATTATTCTGTTAAAATCAGATGTTCGACTTATAACCTAGGAAAGCAACCTCCTATTTAGCTCTCAAATAAATATGTGAAATTTCAACCCATTCCCTTCAATTGTTTTGTAAATACTTACTTGCATGCAAAAACTTAACCAAAGTGTGACACCAGTGTGTACAATTGCTCTTCCTATTTTTTTGAAAAGTCAAGCTTAAAAGAGGGCCATTATGGCCCTGAAGACGCTCACCTGTATATAGAACAAACTTGGTAAGACACCCATTTGAAGATGTTTCCTGATAAATATCTAAGCTCTAGCTCTAAGAAGATTATTTAAGTTTTTCCTTATATACACATATGGGGAAAAACAATGACCCTCCCCCACTTTGGGCGGGGCCAATTTTGTCCCCAGGGCTTTTATTTGAACAAACTTGGTAGACACTAACTAGAAGATATTTCATGCTTAATATTTAAACTCTAGCTCTTTGCGTTTTTTAAAAGATTTTTAAGTTTTTACTATACGCATATTTATAAGGAAAATCAATGACTACCCCGGGGCTTTTGTTTGAGCAAACTTGGTAGACACCCACTAGAAGATGTTTCGTGCTAAATATCTAAGCTCTAGCTATTTGGGGTTTTTTAAAAAGATTTTTTAAGTTTTTTCTTTTGGTTGCCATGGCACCAAGAGTTCTGCATGGAATTAAATTCTTTGAACAATTTTTAAAGATGACTACCAAAGGAACATTCCTGTGAAGTTTGGATGAAATTGGCCGAGCGGTTTATGAGGAGATGTCGTTTAAAAGGCGGAAGAAAAGCGATCACAAAAGCTCACCATGTGACAGGTGAGCTAAAAATGCACAATGTAATGTCTTTTATCTATTATATATACAGTAGTTTCCAGTAGTTACTATAAAATTCCCAGTTTGAACAAGCTTTTTGAAGTCAAGGCCCCTGTGACCTTGACCTTTGACCTGGTGACCTCAAAGTCAATAGGGGTCATCTACTAATCATGACTAACCTCCATGCCAAATATGAAGACTGTGGGTCAATGGAATCTTAAGTTATTGGGCGGACAAGCTTATTGAATGAAGTCAAGGCCCTTGTGACCTTGACCTTTGACCTGGTGACCTCAAAGTCAATAGGGGTCATTACGTAACATGACTAACCTGCCATGCCAAAATAGAAGACTGGTGGGTCAAAAGAATCTCAAAGTTATTTTGCGGACAAGCTTTTTTGAAGTCAAGGCCCGTGTGACCTTGACCTTTGACCTGGTGACTCAAAGTCAATAGGGTTCATCTACTACTTCATGACTTAACCTCCATGCCAAATATGAAACTGTAGGTCAAAGCAATCTTAAGAAATTGGGCGGACAAGCTTTTGAAGTCAAGGCCCTGTGACCTTGACCTTTTAACCTGGTGACCTCAAAATCAATAGGGTTATCTACTCATCATGACTAACCTCCATGCCAAATATGAAGACTAAGAGTCAAAGGAATCCCTTAAGTTATTGGCGGACCAAAGAAAAAACTGACGGACAGCCCGGAACAGCCAGACAGCTTGGACAGACAGCTGATTCCAGTATATCCCCCCTTACAGAAAACTTTGTTGTGCGGGGGGTATAAAAATTGGATGCCGCCCACCCAGGTGATGCCAGGGGGGAAAATAAAACTAAAAATGACGGAACCTGTTTTTATAATAAAACTTCAATGGAGGCCATTTAATATTGCTGTTCATAATTTTTCTAAAGAAAAAAGTATTTTAAATCAAACAAGACTGTCAATTGCAGCAGCATGGCTAAAATATCATGTTTGAATAGTTTTTTTGTTTTTTAGTAAAAACAAAAAGGCCCTTGTTGATTTAATGTAGAAAATTTCTTAAGTTTTAAAAAGGGCCATTATTCTGTTAAATTTCAGATGTTCGATTAGGACCTAGGAAAGCAACCTTCCTATTTAGCCTCAAATAAAATATGTGAAATTTCAACCCTTCCCTTCAATGTTTTGTAAAAACTTTCTTGCATGCAAAAAATTAAACCAAAATGTCACCTGGTCAATTGCTTTCCCATTTTTTGAAAAATCCAAATAACAAGGGCCCTTATGGCCCGAAAAACGCTCACCCCCAAATTTGAACAAAAATTGGGAAGAAAACCATTGGGAAAGTTTCCCGATAAAAAATCTAAGGGTCTAAACTCTAAGAAATTTTTTTAAGTTTTTTCCTTTTATACACTTAAAGGGGAAAAAAAATACCCCCCCCCCCTTTTGGGGGGCCAATTTTGTCCCCCGGGTTTTATTTTTTTCAAAATTGGGAGACACTAAATAGAAATATTTCATCCCTTTAAAATTTTAAAATCTGCTCTTTTCGTTTTTTTAAAAAAATTTTTTAAATTTTTACTTACGCTATTTATAAGGGAAAAACAATACTACCCCGGGGGTTTTGTTTTAGCAAATTTTTAGACACCCACTGAAGTTTTTTCGTGCTAAATACTAAGCTCTAAACTATTTTTGGTTTTTTTAAAAATTTTTTAAAATTTTTTTTTTTGGTTGCCATGGGACCCAAAAAGTTTTTGGGAATGGGAAATTAAAAATTTTTTGAACCCTTTTTAAAAAATGACTACCCCAAAAGGGAAATTCCCGTAATTTGGATGAAAATTGGCCCAGCTTTAAAGAGGGGAAAAGTCGGGTTTTAAAAAAGGGAAAAAAACAAACAAAAGCTCCCCCATTTACAGGGGACCCAAAATGCCCCAATTAATGTCTTTTATCTATTATTAACAGTATTTCCCGTAGTTTTCTATAAAAATTTTTGTTTGAACAAACTTTTTTAAGTTTAAGGCCTGTGCCTTTTACCTTTTGGGCCTTTGGGGAACCCCCCAAAATTTAAAATTTGGGGGGGAAAACTACTATTTATGAAATAACCTCCATTTCCAAATATGAAAACTGTTGGGTTCAAAGGAAACTTAAGTTTTTGGGCCCGGAAAAAGCCCTTTTTGAATAAGTCAAGGCCCTTGTGACCCTTGGGGCCTTTGACTGGGGATCAAATCAAATGGATTTTTAATAATCATGGCTAACCTTTCCCTGCCAAAAATTTAAAAATGTGGGTCAAGGAATTTTCAATTTTTGAGCGAAAGCTTTTTAAACAGGCCCATGTGACCCTTTACTTTTCTTTAAAATCAATAAAGTTATCTACCCATATTTTCAAAATCACTCCTTTTTTTGCAAAACCCGGGAGGTTCAAAATCCAATGTGCAAACAATATTTTTCCCTCCGTCCTGCTTCCGTTATTTTAAATTTCACTCACAATTCGTGGGGGAAGTGGCCCGTTTTTTGGTTTTTATTTTGGGAATTTTTTACTTAATTAAAGGGGGAAAGGGGGGGCATAATTATATCTTTATTGGGATCATGACTCAAAAAATTGGTCATCAAACTGGGGGCCAATATTAAAAACCATTTTAAACTTACTAATTGTTGAATCGGCTTTTAAGGGAACAGCCTTCCAGGATAACTTATATCCAGGGAGTTTCCTTTTATCACCTTTCCAGGTCTGGCTTTGCCATGGTTTACTTGCTGTTCTTTATTCAATTGTCTTGAGTAAGAAGAATCTTTTATTGTTCAGTATCAAGCAATTTTCAAGATGTCCCAGATTAATCTGAAAAAAAAAAAAAGAAATAATAAAGGTGCTTAAATAATTGATAATGCCACCCTAGGACAGTTGATTCTTTGCTTCCATTTTAATCAGTTCCAAAATTATTAGTAAGTATTTTTTTTCCAATTTTTAACAATACATCGCCTGAATTTCCCATTCCAATGGTATGGGTCATTGTTCCAATACCTGGAAAAAAAACACTGATGTGGGCACACTACATAAACAGATGACGTTTAGTGCAGGTTTTTTTCCCTGACAAATTGACACCAACAGTCGACGAATTCCCTTATAGCCAAATAGCCAATTTTTTTTCACAAAAATTCTATTTTCCCTTTGAATTGAATCAAATAACTTTAATATCAATATTTATATTGATGGCTCAGAGCTAAACTCAGCTAAGTCCATATAATGATATTTCACATGTCTAACTTTTGAATTTCCCTACATTACATGTATAACTAAAACCCAGGGTTTTTTCCATATTTGGGAACATGACCCTACCCTTGAGATTGGAATTTTGCGGCATTTGCAAAAAACTGGTAAAACAACAAAACATTTTCAAGTTTCCTGAGGCATAATATTATATTCCTTGTCTAATAGGATTTAGTTCACTAAAGTAGGTCTCTGGTTTTCATATTTTTGAACTGTGTTATTGTATCACCTGTACCATTTATGAAGATGTTTTCATCTGTTGCTGAAAAAAGCTTGCACAATTTGCAACAATACCCAACTTTTGCACCACTATAATACAACAATTCATACTTCAACTTGTATTTGTTGGAACTAAATAACCTTTGATCAGTGACAAGGACAACTGTATCTGACTTAGACTTGTTGCTAGAACTTTTAAAACCCCGAGAAGAAACATCATTGTGGTAACTCACTGTCGCCGTTGAAGGCAATTTCTCACTAGTACTTGCAGTTTCATTTGCCGTTACCGTTTCCGAAGTACAACTCTTTTCCAAGAGAGTCGCTTGCTTAAACATTAAATCAATTTTTCTGTCTTTATCAGTGCTTTTTTTAAGTTCTATAACGTAATATTTTGAATTGTTATACATTTTGATCTACTTTCACTTTTGAAGGTTGTCAATATCATTAGATGCTCGATAAACTTATACTGAGAAATCAAGCGTCTACTAACACATGGGTTGTTTAGACGCTGGCTATTCACACAATTTTACGTTCCCCAAAGATCGATTTTTAAAAAAAAAATTTAAGTTTTCGATTGGGAATTTTTGTATCAAAATTGGGAAATAAACATACTATTTTCAATTGGGAATATGACCGAATAACGGCTATAAAATCGGCCAAAAAAAAACCCTGAAACCTGATCCGGATATTCAAAGTACACATGCTTGGTTCCCGCTGGTACCCAGCTTTGCTCAATCTTTATTACGCAGGTACATCCGGGTCAGCATTTGTATACATGCAATGTCAGGAAATTTTAAAAGTTTGTGCAAATAATTACTGAAAATGCCTACCTACAGACGTTTAGGATTTGGACTGGTAAGAGATAGTATTATAGCTGCCTTTTCTGTTTCAACTGTTTGCATGCACCGACATTAGTTTGTTAAGAAAATGATCGATTTTATGTTCAAAATTGTCTACTTTCGGCTCGGTCAAGCAATGTCCAACCTAGACAAAAGTGCATTTTTGCTTTAAAATTCCATCTTTTGTCATACCAACTTGTCTAATATTGTACATTTTTCGAAAGAGAAATCATTTCTCAGGGATCATTCTAGGGGGCGATTTCCGCGATTTCTCGCAAAAAAATCACCAAAATCTCAGAGAAATTTGTGAAATGAGAGAAAATGTCACACGGCAATTTGAGCCGGAAAATGTCTTATCACAATGTAAAGAATGATAAATCACACAAAAAAATGATGAAAAAATTACATTTCCCATCAAGAATTTAATTTCAAATTGTTTATTAATGAAATCGGTGTAAAAAAACTCCAAAAAGTAGTCCAACACTTTGAATTATTTAGCCTAAAATAATTGCCGATCGGAGACCGCAAATTCACCGTACAGAAATACGGTATGATGGCTAACCTTTATCTATCTGTAAGTCGAGAATTTACACAAAACACTTTTAATTGATTTTAATAAAAATTGTTAGACAGACTAACATAAAAATGGACATGTCAAAAACAAATACCGTTAAAATTTGTCTCCTAAATGTCACATCAACCACGGTAAATTTTGCCGTAAAGAACAAATTAAAAAATTTGTTTTATGATTCCTGATGAAAAAGCCGATAATAAATATTCTTTTATTGAACAAAAATATTTAATTTTATATAATTGCAATCAGCAACAGCTAGAATTGTGAATGTTTTAGCGGAAAACAGACAAATATTCATTTGTCACATATTTTCGCGATGTCGTGATTAAAAAAAATACTAAAAGGAAGCTGAGTGTTATTTAAAGGTGTTTTATAACACTAAAAAATGATGTTTATGAAATAAAAATTACTTTTTAGGTATTGTTTTATATTTGTGGATATGGAGATATTTGTCATTATGTGTTCAGGTCACATATTCAATGAATATTTTTTAATGGAGGGAGGTGTGTGAAGAGAATCATAAAGAAACAAAATGTAAGGTTATAAAAAATATTCTTCAAATCTCAACAATCACTTCTGTACAGTACAGTGTTGTCCTTAGGAAACATTGGCTGCAAATAATAGTTGTAGTAGATATCCATGTATAATTCTTTTATATTTCAGAATGAAAGTGTTATATTTATTTTTCACAATTAGAATTTTATTATGTTTAAAAATTCACAAAAGAAAAGGCATAGGATGAATCAAAAAAAAGTGAAAACAAAAATCACTGTAATAAACCAGAGCTACATCTATATATCCTCATTAGATAAACAATGTTTCTATGTACAGTGATTTTAAAAAGTTAGAAATTTCCATATTTTTAACCTCGCCCATCATGAAAATTAAATCTCTCAAGAAAATCTAATTTCTCTCATTAAAATTTCTCAAATGAGAGAAAATCTCTCACTGAAAATCCTGACCAGAATGATCCCTGATTTCTGCGTAGATTGCACTTTATTTGGTGAAAATTTATTGACAATTAAAAAAGATCTCAGAGGTAAAATAAGGCCTGGTGGTAGAACCGTTCTACCTTTACTATATTTACTTTACACACCGACTGCCTGTGAAAGTGACGTCATATTTAAAGGACTACAGGTGAACATGCTAAATTCAAACCTTGTAAAGCCAGGGATTTTTTCCAGGATTTTGGGAACACAACCAGGCTTCGCGAAACTGATGAAAAATTTGCCTGACATTCGGTCAGACAAACTTTCAATTCTTGTCTGACCGAAAGAACTTTTGTCTGACCGAATGTTTTCCCCCAAATATATGTATATGGTAATACCTTGGTGTTTTTTTTTAAGGACAGAACAACTTTTAAAGATTTGCAACACAATTTTATTCCCTTAAATAAAACATTAGTTTATCCAGATTGATGGACTCACAGGTGCTAGTCATATATATTCAAATATTTTACATAACCAGTCTATATATGGTATATAAAGAATATATAGTATATACCCATATAAAACTGTAAAAAGTTTGTTTCAAGCACCTGTGGATGGACTCTGTTGGAAATCAAAACATTCATGATCAAAGGGGCCATTTTTCCATTTACCCACAAATTTTCTCGGCGGGCGCCTGGACTCGTATTCCTTTTGTTTCGCTTTTTTGTCTTCATTGATAGTTTACATTTTTGCCGGGCTTAGCGCCAGCGTAATACTGTAGTAACACCCGACATTTTGGTTATTGACAGTCGTATGTATCGACACTTATAATGTAAACGGCGAATCACAAACTCGTTTTACATTTTTTTTATTCAAGGGAGAAAACTCGGTCTTGATCGGTCTTGGATATATCCCGGTATTCGTACCGGACATAAAGGTCCGGAAAACTCCGCCCAACAGCGAAAAAAAAAAAAAAAATATCGACCGGCCTGATTTTTTGCGGACATGTCCGACGGTCCGGCAACTTTCGCGAAGCCTGCACAACCCATACCCATGGAATTGGGAAATTCAGCAGCGTTTTGTTAAAAATTGGGCAAAAATGCATGACTGAAATTTTGCAGTGATTAAATGGATGCAAACAATTAGTCTATGATAGCATCTTCAAACATTTAAGCACTAATATAAAAAAGGCAAAGCCTCAAAGCGAGCTCAATGTACTTTGAACGTGAAATAGGATGAAATAATCGGTATTAGAATTTTTATTCAATATTTTTATTTTGTAACTTTCAATTGGGAATTTTTTTCCTGTGGATACTAATTTCAATGCAATCCGGTCAACTCGTCCCCTGATCAACTCGTCCCCTGGTCAACTCGACACCTTTTTGGTCAACTCGTCCCCTACTTTTGGTCAACTCATCCCTAATATGGTCAACTCGTCCCCTACTTTCGATCTCTGTCTTTAAAATGTCTTTAAATAGTTCTTTTATGTAAAATATGTAAAATTAATACTGAATTTGATTGATATCGAAATATTAATAAAATAATTACGTCTTTTTTACGTTAAATTTTAATGATCTTTATCTAAGCGCACGTGCATAGCTTTGATGTCAAACTACATGGGACAGACGCACCGGCTGTGGGATAAGTACAGGAATGGGGAGTTGTCATCAACGGGACTTCTAAGAGAATTCGGCAACTTAGACAAGCCCCAAGAGTCCTAAGATGTCAAAAAAAAAAGACAATGAAATATGTGCATGAAAAAAAAACAATGAAAGCGTGAAAGTGAATATATATGACATAATATTGACAAAAAAGACATTCTATATGATATTTTATCATTGCATATAAAACATGTTTTTATACATTAAATGTCATTGCTATTGATCGTCTTCGTGTTTTTTTTCTGTATGTAATTTAATCAGAATTATGCATATATATCCTTATTATTAGATGAAACTCCAAATATTCGCATACAAAAAGCGTCAAAATATGTCCAATTCAGTAATTTTATAATATATTATTTTAACAGTCTATAATGATTTATGAACTATATGAAAAACAAGTAGTAATAAAATATAAGCGACGAGTTGGGGACGAGTTGACCAGGGGACGAGTTGACCAAAAAGGTGACGAGTTGACCAGAGGACGAGTTGACTCTGAATCATTTCAATTGGGAATATGACCCAATAACGGCTATAAAATAAGCAAAAAATATCCCTGAAAGCTCATGACATACAAATGGATTTTTACCAATATGAATATTTCAAAATGGATGAACGGTGTCGGTCTGTCAAGTCACATATTTATAATTCAGCTGGTGACGCCAAGTTGGCGGGGACAAAGGCAAATTTATGCCAAGCTTAATTACCTCCCTTGAGAGATCAATGCGTTGAAAATTATTCATTATGTCGGAGACTGTACAATTACTTACTTTCTTATTTAAACGTGTTTTCTACACATTGTCGGGTCTTATGCCGCAAGAAAAACATCGTATCTAAATAAAACTGCTTTCTATAACATTCATTTTCGGCGTTTTCCATCGCCGCCCTTTTTAATTTAGCGAAGTTTGGGTCGACTGGCGGGTTTTACTAAATTGCTGCGTCAATTAGCAGACAATTATAGGAAACTAGGAAACTTCTGAGAAAAAAAAGCCCGCGGAAGTGTGAAATTCACGACTGCCCCCGCCCGTCTACCCGTGGTGCCGGGATAATTAAGTCGGTTATTTAAATTTAAGGTTTTTGAAAATTAATTTTTTATTTTCTATCAATTCTTTTATTTTGTTGGGGGACTAGGGTGCCACTGAAAAAGTCTAAATAGATCTACTGCGCAGTACAGTCATATGAAAAAATTTAATATAGAGTAATGAATTTATCAAAATATAAAGGAGAAGGCATAAAGACTTATTAGAGGTATTATAAGGCTTATTACATCTATATGTTACATACACGAACATTTTAATAAATTGTGTAAAACTTTGAATGAAAATGATGTTGTTCTTTTTCTACAATAATGGCTATGTTCATATGAAACGTACTGGTCATGGGGGGGCGGTGGATGTGCCATATCCTACCAAATACATGTATACTCAATCCACTCAGGTAAAAACCTATCAACGGTGATAAAAAGTGCAAAAACCTAAAAGCTTAAGCCCTTAAGACTTAAATATATACAGACAAAACTGTTGTGCAGAAGGTCAGAATGTTAGTTAGGTTAAAACACGGTTTATAAAAGCAGTATGTGATGTAACTAAGGATCGACGCACACTGATGAAGTCAGCGCTGACTTAAATCCTGAGTTCGGTTCGTGTCAGCACTAATTTCATACGATGGGAGTGTGTTCCATTGAACTACTGTTCTTGGAAATAATAAAAAAAATATGGTTATCAACTGTGCTAGTAGGTATATGCTGGGATATATCGTATGTCCCAGGTATATGATATACCATGTGATGATGAACGCGTGTTCGTCTATTATATGGTGTGAGATAGTGACTGGTATTGATATCACACGTTCATTTAGGTATTATCTTATAGAAAAGAATAAGTCTGTTGTTTTCTTGATTGTAAAGAGTTCCATTTGAAGTCTAATTAATTATAGATTACTTGATCCATTTGTCACAGCGCACGTGCTAAAATGGGCTGCCGTACAAGTCACTGCCAAAAGTCATAAATCATAACCAAGTCTCTCATATGTATAGTATATTCGCTCCGTTTTATTAAACCTATTTTATTAATGGTGATGGCTTAAGGTAAAAGTCGTTATGAGGATGATTTTTTTGGTCCAAATATGTAATATAAGGAGTTAAGGACAGCAATTTCACATCAGTTCACAATAGGTCTAAAACAATCTTTATAAATAGTTCACCGATTAAGTGTTTTATATTTATTCATGATCCTGAAGTCAGTACCTGGGAATGACAACATACTGAAGTTCATACATACTCCTATTAGAAACGAGACTGGAATGAAACATTAATAATATTTATCACACACCCGTGCCGATTTTGCGACTCCGTAAATATGGTATTGCACGGCCGTGCATATATTTTGACGTGACGTCATTAGCGTTATACAAACATAGTGTAAAGACGCGCTAAATGTTAGCGTTATACTATAGGCGCTTCAATGAAAAATGACTCTTATTTCAATTTAAACGGTCTATATATTTGGTATGTGATAAATAGAATATTAAATTCGTGTAAGTTCATTACTGAATTTATTGCACTCGTTGAATAAAATAATATCATGCTCGCCAGAGGCTCGCATAATATAATTTTATTCAACTCGTGCAATAAATTCAGTATTGAACTTACACTCATTCAATATCCTCTATTTATCAAATTATCCGCGGCGCAGGAGTGTAATAAAGCCATTTAATAAAAACGATATTACATAGAGGATATTTGTTTGTTTTGCATGTAAGATTGAAATATAATTTCACTGAGTGAACACCAGATGCAATATTTTCACGAGTGGCGTAGCCACGAGTGAAAATATAATAGCTGGTGTTCACGAATGAAATATTTTTCAATCTTATATGTAAAACAAATAAATTTTCTTTTTATTTCATGCTTTTTAAGTGATTTTACGTATTTTTTTACTGGTTTTGCCGCGTAACGTCACGCATTCTCCTTTGTGACGTCATCACATCATGACGTCACATAATCAATTTTGAAATATAGGTCTGTTAAATTTCTTTAATTTTGTTACGTTTTTAACATGATGTATGATGACATCCACTTTCTTTTCCTAAAGAAGCAAAATTTACGCACGACGGCATTAATTTCTGCCTGAATCCATTTAGTTATGATTTTCTTTTCATCCGCATTCAGATATAGTCCGTCTACAGTGAAAATTTATATTTTATAAATTTCACTAGTGGTTTATCAGAATATAATCATCTGATATATTACATTCTAACACTATCGGAAATTTTTCTATATAAACAAAGAAGGCCCGAAGCGTGCATTATTCTACAACAATGCACTCGCCGTTCTTATTATCTCCCTGTGTATTTTACATTGAGGGCGCCATTTTGTTTAAAAAATCTGAAAAATTTAAACAATTTTTTGTCGAATTTTGGTGTGAAAACTATCTAGAATGAAAGAAAATGTTCTAACCAAGAAAATGAATCCGAACACCAATATCTTTAATTCAGTCGTTAACGCTGTACAGACGTTTAAAGTGTTGTTTACGTGACGTCACAATGTAGCGCCAAACAGCACGTGCAAAACAATCAAACCAAGTACGCTATTTCAATGTCGCAAACGAGTTAAGTTTTAAATTTATTTCACTTTTTAATAATTGTATTTCGCTTCAAAAAATT
This sequence comes from Ruditapes philippinarum, assembly GCF_026571515.1. NCBI lineage: Eukaryota > Metazoa > Mollusca > Bivalvia > Venerida > Veneridae > Ruditapes > Ruditapes philippinarum. The sequence goes on from NW_026855786.1 coordinate 108,513, forward strand.
ATAGAGTGAAATAAAATAAACAAACAAAGTTTTATAAACGTTTTCAAAATTCGTTATTCTCAAAATGTTTCTACACACGGTAAATTTTAACGACAGTTTTTTTCAACCCACTTGAACAGCCTTTAAAGAACGTTTCTATTGGTAACTCTGAGGCGAAAACAAATTTAACCACCAAACATAAAGTCCAACTTTATAATAATAATTATATTTTTATCTTGACGTGTTAGAATGGAAATAAATATTAATTCTTCGTGCATTATTGTATAATAATGCACGTTTTTCGTTCAAATGCTTTGTAATTCATCACTCAGGCCTATCGGCCTTCGTGATTATATTACTACGCATTTGAACTCAAACCGTGCATTATTCTACAACAATGCACTCAGAATTGATATCTATTTCCTAAATAAAACACTGGAAAGCATGAAATAAACTAGTGTAATAACACTTTGACGTTACGTCATTTGCGCTATATATAGAGGATATTGAATGAGTGTAAGTTCAATACTGAATTTATTGCACGAGTTGAATAAAATTATATTATGCGAGCCTCTGGCGAGCATAATATTATTTTATTCAACGAGTGCAATAAATTCAGTAATGAACTTACACGAATTTAATATTCTTTTTATCACATACCCAAAATAAAGACCGTTTAAAGTGAAATAAGAGTCATTTTTCATTGACGCGTCTATAGTATAACGCTAACATTTAGCGCGTTTTACACTATGTTTGTATAACGTTAATGACGTCACGTCTAAATATATGCACGGCCGTGCAATACCATATTTACGGAGTCGCAAAATCGGCACGGGTGTGTGATATATAAACATAGCGTTAAAGCGCGCTAATGTAAGCGTTACACTATAGGCGCGTCATTGAAAAAATACTAATTTTAACAGTTTACTGTTCTTATTTAATATATGTGATAAAAGGAATATTATATTCGTGTAGATTCAATACTAAATTTATTGAACTCGTTGAATAAAACAATATTATGCTCGCCAGAGGCTCGCATAATATGATTTTATTCAACTCATTCAATAAATTTAGTATTAAACTACACTCATTCAATATCCTCTATATAACATAACATAACATAACATAACATAACATAACATAACATAACATAACATAACATAACATAACATAACATAACATAACATAACATAACATAACATAACATAACATAACATAACATAACATTCATTCAACAAAAAATTGTATACATACATTAGTCATTAATCATAAAGATCAAATTTAATGTGGTGTTAAGTGTTATAAATTACAGCAAGTTAGCTGAGAAATTTTGTTGACAAGTATAACAAGGTAAATGACCTATCTAACATAATTTGTAAATAACACAAATATAAAATATGCTACTTTTAAGTTTAGGCTGACAAAATTTTGCATGAAAAAAATACTTATACATATAAATCAAAATAGAAATATATTTGTAAACGTTGCATTATCGTTAAACAGCAATATTATTATTTCCAAAGATGACATAACCGTTGTATGTAACTAAGCAATTATTGTTATGATTATCTCCCTTTTACCAGTTATGAAAAGTTATATCCTTCCTTTAAAGCTGCATGCCTCCAGATGAGCCAAAATATTTCAAGAAAATTAAACATGGGAAAAATGTACTAAATGAAAAAATATTAAAGATTCAAGTGTAAATTTATGTAATTAATGACTGTTTTTTCCAGTATTTATCACCATATTTCTACTGCTTTACTATCGCAGTGGGGGTTATTTTTGCATATTATGACCTCTTTTTGGAAGTGGTTGCAATACACATATATCAGTCGTTCTAATAACGTAGGATCTGGTGACAACTCATTTAAAATCTTGATATTACCTATTTCTATAGTGATATAAAAGTGAGGTAACATGTAATAGAAAGAGCACCGAAACACGAGGCTATCTGATTTGTACGAGGGGGCGTAGCCCCCGAGTATAAATTAGATTGCCGAGTGTTTTGGTGTTCTTTCTCTTTTGTATCCTAGTCAAACATAAAAACACGTTCCCTGTTGTCACAATTTTAAACCCCGGGAAAAAGTAACCAATGATCGAGCATCTGAATATGATATTTCTGCCGTTTTCCCTTTCTCTGCCGTCACAATATGTAAACCCCAGCACTATCAATTTTCGTGTCGCCTCAGAAAAATTAAAGCAGCCAACGGGAATGCTCTATTTTTATACTCGACCCGACAGAGGGTACGGTAACCAGAGTGCGGGTAACTAATATAACAAATACCTTTACTCCAGTCACGGATTTATATTACATTAATATAAATACATTATATAAATATATATATATCAATTAATTATACTTATACGATGGATTCAAAGACGAATGCCAAATTATAAGAATTCCTCATACTGATCAAGATTATAAGTACATGTACATTTTTAAAGTAATTCATTTCCATTCTTATGGTAGTTTTTGGAAAATATGAAAATCATCTATTTTCTGATTTGGGGGTCATATCAAAATGGCAGCGTTTTTGGTGGCACATACATTTTGTAAACCTAAATAAGCTGTATGGTTTAATTGATTCATTATTATTATTATTATTATTATTTACTTATTATTATTATTATTATTATTATTATTATTATTATTATTATTATTATTATTATTATTATTTTACTAATATTATTATTATTATTATTACTATTATTATTATTACTATTATTATTATTATTATTATTATTATATTATTATTATTATTATTATTATTTTATTACTATTATTATATATTATTATATTATTATTATTATTATTATTATTATTATTAATGTATATTTAAGAATACGGTAAATTTACCAACATTGAGCAATAGCTGCAGTTACTTTTATGAAATAACATGACTGATACCTGACAAACGTAAAAATCATTAAGTTTTCAAAACGAGATTACAACTTAAATACGATTATTAAAAGGCATTGATAGAGTGATCATGGTCATTCCGTGTAGATGTAAGCTGTCTTATAAACATCCCCCCCCCTAAACTTTCAATTATTTTCGACTTTATTGTGATTAAAGCTTCTGAGGGATCACCTTTTTTTCAAGATTTTTTTTTTATATTTCACAACAGCTGGTGTTTAGTGCCGTGTGGCAACTGTAAAAAGTGGCCCCGTACATCACTACAATGTTGTTATATTTTCTGGTCCTTTGGAATCATTGTTGCCAGTACTTAATGTGTTTAAATTGAATACTTATATATATATAGCCGGTGTTAGGGGGCCTGAGTTAAGTTGTTCTGATAGCCATGAAGGCACACTGCGTTAACTTGAGTGCAGGTATTTAAATATAAGCTACTCGTACTTGCATTCCATTTTTACTGCACTGTCTGTCGGGGATAAACATAGAGCATGCTCGTCGGTTGTATACATTTTCTGTTTACTTATTGTGACAAAAGGGAAAGGGATAATGGAACTCCCTACCAACCTGCCTATGGGTTTAGAATCTATCTTTATTGTCAAACCCCTCGCGGCTGACGACAGTTAAAATGTGAAATAAAAGATATAAGATATTATGTCCATATTAAATAATAGTAGAAAATGTAAAGGGTTTGTTAAAACTGGCAATCTTTTATGGTGGGATTTGTTCAATTTGGCTAACAGCCATAGTGTAGGCAATTAAACAATATAAGATTGTTCCAGTGGAAGACGTTGGTGGCACAGAGGTGACATGTGCGTGTTTTTATTTACCTCGTGGTACATGATACTAGATACAAGAAACTTTATTTATAAGTCGGTTTACAAATTACAAGAAACATTAGCTAATAACGAACCTATTTATCTTATCTTATATATGACTTCTTTTAAAACATATTTACTAACATATACTGTTAATAATATGGTCACGAGCTACTATGTCGTGGTCACGAGTGACTAAGTCGTGCGCAAGAGATAATTCAGGGGTGCTAACGAGATACTATGTCGTGGACACGAGTTACTAAGTAGTGCGCAGTAGATAATCAAGTCGTGGACTCGAGGTACTATATGCCGTGGCCACTAGTTACTAAATTGCCTTGCTCAATTTGAGTTTGACTTTGTGAGATCATCATCATCATCATCTTCAGTAATCGCCTCACTCTTCATAGAGCATAATCGCGATGAAATTAAAACTATGTACATGCGCAGCAATTGGTTTCCTCTTTACAGTTAAAAATTGTCTATTTACATCTATTTAAAAACTGGTAAAAACTGGCAATGTGTCTAGTTGATGGTTGTGTGTTTTGTCAGCGCCGACTTGAACCCCTCCAAGGTTGGTTTCTCAACAACTTGTATGGGTAGGCGATTCCAGAGGATGATGGTGGCCGGAAAGAAGCTGTTCTGGTACACAGATTTCTTACAAGTGAGCTGGCTGAGTTGTTGTTGGTTGCCTCTAGATTTCTAGCATTACGTAGTGGGATCTGGTGTGACGTCTACAAGGTCAGCTTGATCTTGTAGAGCATGGTGACTCTTGCCATGTCTCTTCTCTTCTGTAGAGTGGTCCAGTGTAGTGAATTTACCATCTCTGTGACACTGCTCTGGCGTGAGTAGTCGTTCTTGACAAACAGTGCTGCTTTTCTTTGTACCATCTCTAGTTGGTTGATGTGGCTGTCAGCAGCAGGTGACCATACAGAGGAGGCATACTCAACGCTTGGCCGTACATAGGTGTTGTAGCTTGGCTTTGGCATCTGGTGGCTTGACCGGATGTTTCGGCGCAGGAAAGCTAGGGTTGAGTTGGCTTTTTTCGTTATATTGTCGATGTGGCATTTCCAAGATAGATCTGGTGTGATGGTGACTCCAAGATACTTGGCCTGGTTGGTTACGTTGAGGGTTGTCTGGTGTATTGTGTATGGGAAGATAATGGGGTTCCTCTTTGTGGTGATTCGGATGACCTCACATTTGCAGCATTGAACTCCATTTGCCATTCCTTCTCCCAGACTTGGAGACTGTCAAGGTCGTCTTGTAGGGCACGGGCATCCTCCTGGCTCTTGATCGTCCTATCGAGGAGACAGTCATCGGCAAACATGCCAGTCCTCGACTTTACCCTAGAGGGTAGGTCGTTGATGAAAGCAAGGAAGAGCAGAGGACCTAAGACGCTGCCCTTGGGCACTCCGGATGTGACAGGGGATGTGTGGGAATGTGAGCCTTCCAGGACCACGCGCTGCGTTCTGCCAAAGAGGAATCCTTGGACCCATTTTAATGTGTTGCCTCTGACCCCATAATTGTCTAGTTTCATTAGCAGTCGTGTGTGTGAGACCTTGTCGAATGCTTTGCTGAAATCGAGCAGCAGGATAGCATCTATTTGTTCATTTTTTGTCAAGTCCTTTGACAAGGTTGTTCACAGTGGTGAGTAGCTGTGATTCACAGGAGCAACGGCGTCGGAAGCCATGCTGGGAGTCAGACAGTATGTTGTTGTTTGTCGAAATGAGCCATGATGTTGCTAAAAGATGATATGTTCGAGGATCTTACAGGAGATTGATGTGAGAGAGATAGGTCTGTAGTTGGATGGTGTAGATCTGTTTCCTTTCTTTGAAGATTGGGGAGACATCAGCTGTTTTCCAGTCAGCTGGGAGTGTACCACTGTCTAGAGAAAGCTGGTAGATTCTGGTCATGCCTGGGGCAAGTTCCTTGGCACAGAGTTTGAGGAGTCTGGTAGGAACTTTATCTGGGCCTGCAGCTTTTGTGTGGTTTAAGTCCAAGGAGAAGCTTGAGGACACCCTTCTCTGTCACAGTAATGTGGCTCATATCTGAGATATGGCGTTTTGGAAGTTGTGGCGGGTCTGAGTCATCTTCCTTAGTGAAGACAGAGGTGAACTGGTCATTAAGTATGTCAGCTTTGTGTTTGCTTCCACTGAAGGTTATCCCGTCTTTCTTCAAGGGTGCTACTCCAAAGTTTTCTTTTTTCCTTGATTTGATATACTGCCAGAAGACTTTGGGGTTTTCATGGTCCTCACTCAGCATTGAGGCAACATGGTGGTCATGTGCACGCCTAAATTTCAGCTGGGCTTGGCGCTTGATAGTTATGTATCTGTCCCAGTCATGTTGGGTGTTAGATCGCCTTGCACGTTTGAACCAGCGTTTCTTCTGCCGTGTGATACGTCTGATGTCTCTGGTAACCCAGGGTTGGTTGTATCTTTGTGATGTCTGTCTTGCTGGCACCTCCTCTGCAACTTTAAGTGTGCATCCGTGCTTAAAAAGTGTCCAGAAATATTCAATGTTTGTGTCAGTTAGGTTGAGGATGGTGTCAGAGAGACTGATGTATTTCTTTTTCATATTATCAATGTTTGCCTTACCCCACATGAGTAGAGTGTGTTTAGGTGGTTTCAGGCGGGGGGGCACACATGTTCGTGTCGATAAAGACTGCATGGTGGTCGCTGATGCCGGGCATGGGAGAGCATTGGTTGACAAGATCTGGTCGGTTGGAGAAGAACAAGTCAAGGATGTTGTTGCCCCTGGTGTGGAAATCTATCATCTGGGTTAAGCCAAGGTCCGGTTCCATATGCAGAAAGGCTTCATTGATTGACTTTTTGTATTGATGACCTTGTATGGTGTTATTGGTCCAATTTATATCTGGCAGGTTGAAGTCTCCAGTGATCCAGATAGCAGATTTTTTGTACATTTTACAAACTTTTGATATGGTGTCAAAAAGGTTGTGGGCATAAGATTCATCGTTGTTTGTTGGTCTATATGCTGACCCTATAATAAGTGATTCATTGTTAGCACATTCTATCTTAACAAAGACAATGTCACATATGGAGTCTACTTCAATTCTTTCATGTTTGATGGTATTTTTAATCAGGATTATGCTACCTCCATACCCATCACGTCTGTCTTTACGATGGATGTTAAAATTGCTATTTGGGGGAAGAATTTCGGCATCATGGATGTCAGGCTTGAGCCATGTTTCGCATCCGCAAAGGATATCACAGTTAATCGAATCAAGAAGGTTCCAGAAGCTGGCCCTTTTCTTTGAACTGGTTATGCTCTGTATGTTCAGACTGGCTAGACGGATGTTGTTGGTACGAAGCTTTTGCTTATTTCTGGCATTAGGACTTGAGCATGATGGTATTGGTGCTTGAGCACTTTTTGAGCTTGATGTTGAACCACTAATACCTGATAGGTCAGATATGTTACATGAGGAGATGCTATCTGGGTGCGAGATATCACTACTGTTTATTGAATTTAAGCTGGCGAGATGGTCTGATGGTATAGTGTCTAAAGATATTGACTCAAATAGACTTGTTGAGAAAACAGGTACCCCACACGAGAAGCATGTGAATGGCAGGCTATCAGATTTTGTATATGGGAGAAATACCTCATCATTTAATCCAATGCAGGTGGTGTGGAACCATGTCTCACAGTCGTCACATCGTATGGAGTTTTGGTTCCAGTCACATTGGTCCTTGCAGACACCGCATCAGACTTCAGACAGACATTTTCCGGCGTATACTGATACTCGGTTAACACAAGAAAGTATCTAGTTCGTTAACAGGTTGAAGATCAATATTTACAAATACCAATCAAATCGTGCTGTGTATATTTGTTCATTACTGTACATGTCTATTTTCCTGCACAAAGGGTAAACAATCTTAAAATGTTATAAAAACCTGCAGTTCATCCATGCCATCTTAGCGACAAAACAAGAGTCAATCCATAGATATTAATGTTTATCAGAGCCGTGATCAAAGTTATAAAGCCTTAAAAGCTAAAACTCGAAGGAGTTGAGTTATTGATCAAATGGTCGTTTAGCTGCTCAACATCGGCGGAAACGTAAAATTTTAGACATAGCCCGTAATATTTATCTCCCGTGGCAAATAAAATATGGCGGCGAGACGCACGTTCAAATCTCCAAAATTCAAAGTTTAATGCAGTATCTTACGTCATCTTGCCAAGCAGTTAGGAACATTATATTAACGTAAATAAGTAAAGGTAATTTACTATCAAAATAATTAGAGTGACAATGATATTCGTTCAACTTAGAATTGATGTTAGATTTTATGTCGAAGGGAGGTAATCCGTAAAAAATGTAGGTCATGAAAGATGATTGATTCGGTTCTTTGTTTCATGAATGCAATTTACAGCTAATGTGATTTATATTAGATCAAAATGTCATGTTTTTTTCAGAAATGTTGTTAAACTAAGTTTTTGTAATATTGGCTATGAATCTATGATTATCATTAAAGGAACTCCATTCAGGTCCAAATGAGCAAAAACATTTGAACTTCTTTACTGCTCAGGGACACGGGAGCATGGGGTTAAGTGAGTTGCTCCCCTTCTTTGTCTGCATCATGGCTAATTATAAATACAGTGTTTTACGGGATGCAGAATTCTCCGTCCTTATACGCATAAATTTTGACATGTTCGCATATAAGTTATCCACTTGCGTCCAAGTGTACGCACAAAAATTATCTTAGAGAATAGATAGATTTCTATTATTGTTTCTGACCCGACATGATTTTATCTATTTCTTCTTGAAGCTCACAAAATTCCAGTTAAAATCTAATACAGCGAGCAGAAAATGCTTGCATTTGTTTATTTCGGAAGTTAACATAATTGAAATCTACTGCGCATGATATTGGCAATATAATGGTTTCGGCGAACTTAACTTATGAGGAGGTGCAAAAGTGGTTTCGTTGGCCTTGTGTTATATGACAGTCTTCGAAATTAGCACTCGTCCAATCGCCCAGGCAAGTAAATATTAAATTCGGGCGACTAAAAAATCCAATTTTGCTCGCCCGCCTGGCGAGTAAAATTTCCGATCGCCAAATTCATTATAGTGGTGTTCAACCGCGCACTTTTTGCCATGTCACTACTGTTTCTTGGCTTACTTTCGTTAGCGATGTAAAGCAAGTAATTTTTGTGTCGCCTCTACGGAGTAGTTGCGACATATAGGGATCAATTCTCCGTCGTCTGTCTGTCCGTCTGACTGTCCGTCTGTCCGTCACAAACTTGTCCGGACTACTCCTCATAAACTACTGGTGCAATTTCATCCAAACTTTACAGGAATGATCAGTACCAAGTCTAGTTGCGCATATTGTCAGTATTTTCCGGTTCAATGATTTTTGTCAAAGTTATGGCCCTTTAATAATTTTTATTTTTAAAGTTTGTCCGGACTACTTCTCTTATGCCACTAATGCAATTTCAATGAAACTTTACAGGATTGATCTGTAGCTCAAGTCCTTGCGCATATTGCAAGGGTTTTCCGGTTGAATGATTTTTGGCAGAGTTATGGCCCTTTGATAAAAAGGTGTTTTTTTCTGTGTGTTGCCAGATACACAAAAGCTTGTCCGGACTACTCCTCAAAAACTACTGGTGCAATTTCATCCAAACTTTACAGGAATGATCAGTACCAAGTCTAGTTGTGCACTGTCTGTCTGTCTGTCCGATTGTCACAAAACTTGTCCCAACATAAAATTGGCCATCATAAGGCGACACATGTGATTACTGATCGCTCTTGTTTGGGAACCAACTTTGTTTATGTTCCGTTTTCCATTGTCAAACGACAAGTATCTTTGTAGTAACCATGAAAAATGATTTCATGTACAGCAGGGAATAACAATGGACCCCAAAAATTTCAAAGAGATTTAAAACCCTGTAAATAAATCATTCGCAAACCCTTCATATTTTTTTCATAATATATACAAAGCAAGTTAACCATATTAAGTAGGGGACGCCAGATAAACTCATTCATTTTTTGTTTTAAAGGTGTCCTTCAGTATTTCATGCACTGCTTCAGGTTTCACTTGGAACACCCCAACGATTATTCTTAAGCGATTGTCCTGTTATAGGAATAACCCAACTAGTTTAAGTTCTTCAGCATACTTGTTTATATACTATGACATGACATGAACACTGAAGACAGACCCAATTGGAAAGTCCACCAATAATAGTGCAAGGAATCTAACATGCCTGTATTCATTCATCAAGCATGCCATGAACTGATGAAGTAAAGTGAAGCATGATACCTTGATATAACTATGTATAATCTGTTGATAAGCCAAGGATTGACATAAACAATTTATTAGGAACATAAACTACATAAAAATTAAAGACAGGTAAAAAATTCAGCACTTGGACACGTGATTATGAGATTGACCCTACAGGTGTGCAGACGGTTAAGGAAACAGAACCCATGTGCTTCATGAACTCCAGCAACTTTGTCAGTTTTGTTATCGAGAATTTCAATTCAAAATTGCACTTTTTTTCACAAAGTGGCGGAAAAATAATCACAATTTCAAAAGAAATTTCACAAAATAATGGGACTTTGTCTTTGAAATACATTGATTACCTTCTGGTAAAACATGATTTACGCCAATCTCAAAAACACAGTTATAGTTTTAATCAAGTTAAATGGTTTTAGCACATGTGAAGCAGGTTAAAGTATCGACTTGAAGCAGATTTCCTGGTTTCATAATGTCGCTAAATGCCAAATACTATGTAATTTTTTTTTCACAATTTTATAACAAATCGTGATTTTTTTCACAAAATGAACAGGTCCAGGCCACTTCGCAATTTTGACAAAAAATGCCCTGTTTGTGGCCAGTAATCTTAGATTAGTCTGATGAGTAAATTAAAGAAGAGAGACTGTCACTCATAGAAGTTATACTGTACTTCGCCATGCTGCCAATCATTCAATGTATATAGACCCTTTCATTTAAGCGATAACAGTCAGTGAAGAGTTACTTCCCTTACCAGATGTGACGTAAATGGGGATAAAACTATGCATGTCGCATAGAAAGTTAGCTTATTGAAAAGTTAAATGCGTAATTACTGATTGTTCAATTATGATTATAACATAGAGCTGTCATCGATATCGACAATATCGATGTATCGTTGATATTTTTTTGCCGATCAATACTCGATAAACATTTTAAAAAATCGATACTTTTATTTTATAAATTAAATGTCTAGAAATTATATAAAATTCACACAAAATATATACAGAAGCAGTTACTTATATCTAATTTTATGCTTTTGTTATATAGTGGAATTATTTCATAGCAATGGTGACAAAAAATATTGTCTGGAAAAAATTATGCAGTGAACAAGACACTGTACAGAACATGTTTTTGACTGAAATCATTGAAACAGGTATGAAAATGAATGACAGACAAGTGAGTATAGGATATTATCGATATATCGGTGTATCGTTGATTATAGTCACTTGATATCGATATATTGTTGATATGCTTTGCACTGAATCAATGACAGCTCTATTATAACATTTAAAAATTTACGCATGCATACATAAATTCAATATCAAGACAATAGAAAAAAATACAAAGCAAAGATTGAGATTAATTCTCGCTACCACGGATTTATAAATCCGTGTCGCTACGGAGTGAAACAGCGAAATTTCATATAAGATCTAGATTTTCTCAATTGCAGGATAAAAAGCAAGTAACTGAATCAAATTTTAATATTTAATAAACACCCATACACACTGAAATTGCCTATTATAAATTTAAATGGCCATTTTCTAGTTTTCTGTGTTACTTTCTGTCATTTAGAAAATTCCGGCGTATTTGTGACAAACCTGAAATAATATTGCCAATTGTCTTTTAATGATTGTTTTTCAAGCTTTAATAGAACAATAACAGAATGCATTATGTCAATACTTACTGATTCTTTTTCATTATGCCGAATAAAAAATATTTCAAAAAACCAGTGAAGGATATAATTTTATAAATATTCCGGAAAGAACGAAAACCAAATGGCATTGACTTTTATAATTTTAGATTTGCAAAAGACGATAAGATAATTTTGATATAAAAAATCTATTCTTTAAAGACCTTTTCCCAGTAACTTAATGATTTCATAGATAAATAGATGTGTTTATATAAGCGCCACTGGGCCGTAACATATTAATTAACAGTATATATACAAGCGGCACTTGGCTGTGATATCATAAATCACCAGGGTGCATTTTTGTGTCGCCTCTACGGAGTAGTGGCGACATATAGGGATCACTTCTCCGTCGTCTGTCTGTCTGTCCGTCTGTCTGTCTGTCCGTCTGTCCGTCCGTCCGTCACAAAACTTGTCCGGACTACTCCTCATAAACTACTGGTGCAATTTCATCCAAACTTTACAGGAATGATCAGTACCAAGTCTAGTTGTGCATATTGTCAGCATTTTCCGGTTCAATGATTTTTGTCAGAGTTATGGCCCTTTAATAATTCTAATTTTAAAGTTTGTCGGGACAACTTCTCTTATACCACTAATGCAATTTCAATAAAACTTTACAGGATTGATCTGTAGCTCAAGTCCTTGCGCATATTGCACGGGTTTTCCGGTTGAATGATTTTTGGCCGAGTTATGGCCCTTTGATAAAAAGGTTTCTTTTTCTGTGTGTTGCCAGATACACAAAAGCTTGTCCGGACTACTCCTCATAAACTACTGGTGCAATTTTATCCAAACTTTACACGAATGATCAGTACCAAGTCTAGTTGTGCATATTGTCAGGATTTTCCGGTTCAATGATTTTTGTTTGAGTTATGGCCCTTTAAAAAATTTTATTTTTAAAGTTTGTCCAGACTACTTCTCTTATACCACTTATGCAATTTCAATGAAACTTTACAGGATTGATCTGTAGCTCAAGTCCTTGCGCATATTGCAAGGGTTTTCCGGTTGAATGATTTTTGGCCGAGTTATGGCCCTTTGATAAAAAGGTGTTTTTTTCTGTGTGTTGCCAGATACGCAAAAGCTTGTCCGGACTACTCCTCATAAACTACTGGTGCAATTTTATCCAAACTTTACAGGAATGATCAGTACAAAGTTGTTAGTCTAGTTGTGCACTGTCCGTCTGTCTGTCCGTCTGTCACAAAATGTGTCCCAACATGAAATTGGCCATCATGAGGCGACACATGTGATTACTGATCGCTCTTGTTAGAGTTATAACATTACATCAGATTACGTCACTTTTGTTAGTTGTCAAAATATTTATGGTCCGAATTTTGTTATGGATCATCCTAGGGCCTTTATTGGTCATGCCTTACTGATTTGATACTCGATCCAGAGTCCTTCCAACTGGCACAGTCAAAAATACGTAAAATTATAATTCAGCTAATAACGAATTTATGTGAACGTGTTTCACAACTTGTTTTTGTTGTTTTTTTTTGTGATTTTTTAAATATTTGATAAGCAGAGTATGAATTAAAAAGTATCAAGTTGAAAATATTACTTTACCCATGGAGTTAAATATATGTTTATATATCTGTGCTTTACCAGCTGAAATATATTGGTGTGATGTACGATTTTTTGAGAGTGCATTTTTTGCCGACACAAATAGTATACAGTACAGTCATGTACATTCAAAATAATTTTTACTTTTTATGCCTTTACATGTACATTTTTTTTTGAAATTACATAGATTTATATTGTTTTCTTTTCTTTGTCTTAGTAATGCTTAAATCAAAATGATTTTTAATAAACCAGTATCTTTCAATTAATTATTACGCAGCCGTTTTTCGAAACTACAGAATCCTTACATTTTGAAACTCAAAATATCTTTTGAGTATTGTATATTAGCAGAGACATAGATACATTATCGTATGATTTAACTGCCTGGTAAAATTTTCATTTTTAAGAATCTAACGAAAATGATAATCATGATTAGTTACCCAGGAATATGGTCTACTATTAAAACAAATCATTAACCATATTATATAGTAAACATATTAATTCATTTCACCATCCTTTTATTTATCTTATCAAATTACACAAAATTTTGCCAATTTCAATCTGCCAATCTTAAAAGAGAAAGGATTAAGATCTTTATATCCCTCTATTTATGTACTTAATCGTATCGGCATTGTCCACCGTATCCCCCAATGACGTCATCCAAGGGCGACAACTTGAATACGGTCTTAAATGAAAGGGTCTATAAATTATTATAATATTATTTTACTTTTCAGAGTTGTTCATTCACTGAAGTCTTGAACATTGTCGATTGATAGCTGAACAATTGTTGTATTGAAGACTGAAGTTAACTTAGATATACTGTTACCATGGCAACACCGGACATGGAAGTCATTAAAGATATACCTGGCTACAAGGTCATACTGAAGGCTATAATCAAGAGCCAGATACAACAACTGGTAAATTTTTAATAAAATTTTGATAAATTTCTTCTCACTCAGTGTCTATTCTAGGACGCGCGATTGCGCGATTCATGCTAGTATTTCACAGATCGCGCACAATTCAAAATCATAAAACTTCCATCCCGCATTATATTTGGTTGTTTTGTTAGCTCACCTGTCACAAAGTGAAGGGGTGAGCTTTTGTGATCGCTTTTCGTCCGGCGTCCGTCCGTAAACTTTTACTTTAAATGACATCTCCTCATAAACCACTAAGCCAATTTCATCCAAACTTCACAGGAATGTTCATTGGTGGTCACCTTTAAAATTTGTTCAAAGAATTTAATTCCATGCAGAACTCTGGTTGCCATGGCAACCAAAAGAAAAAACTTTAAATATCTTCTTTTAAAAAACCATAAGAGCTAGAGCTTAGATATTTGGCATGAAACATCTTCTAGTGAGTGTCTACCAAGTTTGTTCAAATAAAAGCCCTGGGATCAAAATTGACCTCGCCCCGGGGGGTCATTGATTTTCCCTATATGCATATAGTAAAAACTTAAAAAATATTCTTTTAAAGAACTCAAAGAGCTATGGCTAAGATATTTAGCATCAAACATATTCTAATAGGTGTCTACCAAGTTTGTTCAAATAAAAGCCCTGGGGTCAAAATTGGCACCGCCCCCGGGGTCATTGATTTTCCTTATATGTGCATAGCAAAAACTTAAAATCTTCTTTGAAAAAAACCCAAATAGCTAGAGTTTAGATATTAAGTTAAGCATGAAACATCTTCTAGTAAGTGTCTACAAAGTTTGTTAGATTGTTTTTAACTATATGTATATAGTAAAAACTTTAAAAAATCTTCTTTTGAAAAGCCCAATGAGCTAGAGCTTAGATGTTTAGCATGAAACATCTTCTTATGGGTGTCTACCAAGTTTGTGCAAATAAAAGCCCTTGGGTTAAATTGCCCTGCAACGTTGGGGGGGGGGGGGGGGGGGGGGGGGGTTGGGGGGCCTATATACAGGTGAGCGACCTCAGGGCCATCATGGCCCTCTTGTTTACATTTACACCGAAAACCGAAGGGAGTTTACTGTAAGCTAATTATAATAATTTAGTACCGTATGGTACTGGTAACGTGAGTTGACGGATATTAACGGAATGTTCTGTACCGACCGGAACTAGTGTGCTAGGTCAGACAGTTGGGCGCCATTTTCATGTAGTAAATAATCAATAAAAATGAGGCAATTCCTAGCTTGGCTACGAACTAGACGTGAAAGATAGATTGATTGTTTGTATTGTCAATCCCTTGTTAATCAATCGTGATTGTTATATAATAATTTGTTTTTGATTAAAAATTAAGGGGGGAAAACTTCTGCTGCCTTAAATAAATATTTTAGTTTTAATTATTTCATCGGTTGAACGCCTCAGTTTAAACTTAATGCAAACAATTTAACATTGGCAGTTTATATTGGCACCCCTTGATTTTGAAAATCGCCCCCTTTTTGAAATAGAGGGCGGAAAATCACCCCTATTTTGAATTCCTAGAATAGACACTGTCTCACTCAGACAATGAGTCTAATGGTCATTTGTCTCTCACCTCTGATTAAAAAAAAAGTTCATGTGGGGTTAGTAGTCAATAACTTGTGGAGAAATTGGTAATCATTACTGGTAACTTATCCAGGAAAGCCAGTCAAGTGGAGATAATAACCCAGGTATTAACGAAAATTGTGTTGAGATGGCATAAAATCACAAACATGATAAACCTATTTATTGTAATGAATTTATTTTTAACATGACAAATGCAAACAATAATCAGCCAGCACTGTGTCTGCAATGTTTGCTGTTCATTCAGTGCAATTGTTGAAATTTTTCCTAAAATGATGAATTTGTCCAGATTTAATGATGGACAAAATGGAAAGTAAATTTGAATTTTTAGTTTATACATTTATTTTAGTTTGATTGTGTTCGAAGCTAGTAGCTTATTGAAACACTCTTGAATCTGTTCCTGGAACCAACCATTACTAAGCTTTAAATGTAAAGTTTCTTGCTCAAGGAAACAACGGCTTGCCCAGCCACCTGACAGGGTTTGAACCCACACGATCAGCAATCCTTAGATTAATAGCCCGACGCGTTCACACTCAGCCATGCAGCTAATTCAAATTTGAATTTAAGATGAAAAAAAAATTATGATAAATCTTGCATGTCTTTGTTTTGCACTTATGTCACATAATGTGTTCCATTATCGAGACAGTTGTCTAGTATGAAATGTTATATTTTCACATTTTTCAGGTAGAACAGTTGGCCAGTATGAATCGTTATATTTTCACATTTTTCAGGTAGAACAGTTAGCTAGTATGAAATGATATATTTCACATTTTCAGGTAGAACAGTTAGCTAGTATGAAATGTTATATTTTCACATTTTTCAGGTAGAACAGTTAGCTAGTATGAAATGATATATTTTCACATTTTCAGGTAGAACAGTTGGCTAGTATGAAATGTTATATTTTCACATTTTCAGGTAGAACAGTTAGCTAGTATGAAATGTTATATTTTCACATTTTCAGGTAGAACAGTTGGCCAGTATGAATCGTTATATTTTCACATTTTCAGGTAGAACAGTTAGCTAGTATGAAATGATATATTTCACATTTTCAGGTAGAACAGTTGGCCAGTATGAAATGTTATATTTTCACATTTTTCAGGTAGAACAGTTGGCTAGTATGAAATGTTATATTTTCACATTTTCAGGTAGAACAGTTAGCTAGTATGAAATGTTATATTTTCACATTTTTCAGGTAGAACAGTTGGCCAGTATGAAATGTTATATTTTCACATTTTTCAGGTAGAACAGTTGGCTAGTATGAAATGATATATTTTCACATTTTCAGATAGAACAGTTGGCTAGTATGAAATGTTACATTTTTCAGGTAGAACAGTTGGCTAGTATGAAATGTTATATTTTCACATTTTTCAGGTAGAACAGTTGGCTAGTATGAAATGATATATTTTCACATTTTCAGGTAGAACAGTTGGCCAGTATGAAATGTTATATTTTCACATTTTCAGGTAGAACAGTTGGCTAGTATGAAATGATATATTTTCACATTTTCAGGTAGAACAGTTGGCTAGTATGAAATGTTATATTTTCACATTTTCAGGTAGAACAGTTAGCTAGTATAAAATGATATATTTTCACATTTACAGTTGGCCAGTATGAAATGTTATATTTTCACATTTTTCAGGTAGAACAGTTGGCCAGTATGAAATGTTATATTTTCACATTTTTCAGGTAGAACAGTTGGCTAGTATGAAATGTTATATTTTCACATTTTTCAGGTAGAACAGTTGGCTAGTATGAAATGTTATTTTCAGGGTTCTCACTAGGACTTTAAAACATGGAGTCCATGGACTCCCAACCCTGAAAAAGTTGGAGTCCAAAAACGCATCGCAATTAATATGTTTACAGATTAGTCATTCAATGCTCACAATAGCATTGCTGATATTTTGAATCTTCAAAAGACTTCCAAAGTTTATAGTTATTCAAAAGAAACTCTGAACTACATAGTATAATTATTGTTTTGTTGTTAATATTTATTATGAAATTATCTTATTATAATGCATCAACACATGGAAATCGTTTTTTGTTGTTTTTTTTTTTCACTTTTATACCAAATTAAATTTTATTCTGGTTAAACAAGTCCACTCTAAAGACAAAAAGTTTATATTTGTAAAACAAACGTAAATGTATATAGGCAGCGTTTAGCGGAATGAATAGGAAAATCGTGTACAGCTACACACAGTGTGTAAGAGATTCATCCGATCGACAATTATTTTAGCAAACATCTTTAAAAGGGGGCAAATTGAAGATCGATATTTAAAGATTTAATGTTAATTAAATATTAAAGGAACAATTCATTCGCATGTTTGGCTCAAATTTCAAGATTTCTGATTTAAATTTTTCAGCTTTTTCACTATAATTATGTTCTTTATTTCTTAAGGTCTTTACTTCAAACTTTAAATATAAGTTTCTGGTCATCAACCACATCATATGTGACAAGGTTTATAACTCTAGCACAAAAAATATCAGTATTACCTCCCTTGAACTTAGATTTTTTAGGGGAAAAAATGTTGTCTTTTTTAAATAACTTCTTTATTTCCTAATGTATCTACTTCAAACTTCATATATATGTTTCTTATTAACACTCGACATTTTTGAGAAGGTTAAATACTCTAGCAAGACTATTTCCAGAATTATGTCCCCCTTGAACTTAGATTTTTTTCGAGAAACTGGTATTTTCACTCAAACTTCTTCATTCCTTATAGGATTTACTTTAAAATCCCACATCGTAATAATATGACAAGGTTGTATAAACATAATTTCCTTACTAAGCATGGAAACTTAACACATTACTGTGATATAGACAAACTTATTTAATTATGTTTTGTGGTCGATATTTTCAAATACAGACTTCATCCTCAAATTCATTATAGATGGCAATACACAGGAGTGTATGACAATTAAAGAACTTTTTGAGGGACCGGTAGGGGACTACTGTATTGCCCGCAATACTATCAAATGCTTGTTGTCCTGGCATTTTGGCACAATATCTTTAATTCTTAATTCTCTTATAAAAAGTTTTTGCAAGAATGAAACTAAAGCAAAATTGTGCGTAGAAAATGCCGAAAATATTCGACAATCATTCAAAATTACACTCATTTGTAATTTGAGAAAACAGTCTTTAAACTTGCGGCGTAAATAGTCGATAATTTTATCCTTTTGTCGGTAAAATTTGATAATTTCCAATCAACTGTTGATCAAAGATATAAAATTATCACCTCGTGTTATATCTGGTAATTACATGTACAATACAGCGCGTGTATACACGTGTATCACTATTGCGTGATAATGATCGGAAGCGTTATCGCTGATTGGCTAATCGCTTCACGGGTCGATGTGCATAGGACCGCCTACATAGACTGACACGCGCTGACGCATTTGTGTATTTGTGGTTGTAAACAATCGGTAATGTTTATGCGTCCCCAGGCAAAATTAAGCGTACGTGGAATCCTTGCTCTGAAATATTTGCGTCCAGCTGTAATAAACATGCGTACCGGGACGCCGAAATAAGCGTCCCCGAGAACCCTGATTTTTTCACATTTTCAGGTAGAACAGTTGGCTAGTATGAAATGTTATTTTTTCACATTTTCAGGTAGAACAGTTGGCTAGTATGAAATGTTATATTTTCACATTTTCAGGTAGAACAGTTGGCTAGTATGAAATGTTATATTTTCACATTTTTCAGGTAGAACAGTTGGCTAGTATGAAATGTTATATTTTCACATTTTCAGGTAGAACAGTTGGCTAGTATGAAATGTTATATTTTCACATTTTTCAGGTAGAACAGTTGGCTAGTATGAAATGTTATATTTTCACATTTTTCAGGTAGAACAGTTGGCTAGTATGAAATGTTATATTTTCACATTTTTCAGGTAGAACAGTTGGCTAGTATGAAATGTTATATTTTCACATTTTTCAGGTAGAACAGTTGGCTAGTATGAAATGTTATATTTTCACATTTTTCAGGTAGAACAGTTGGCTAGTACGACTGAGGAAGAATCAGTTATCCTAACAGCAAGTGTAGCAGATGGAACACTTTGTCACCTCGGTTCAGACTCGGGTAAAGTTTTCCTCGAGGATCACGAGGATATCAAATCTCAGTTCCTTGGCTTCTGTCTGAAAAGTAAGTGGAATATATGATATTCTATAGATTGCAAATTTTGTTGTTTAATACATGGCAAATTTTGTTGTTAAATTTATATAATATGAACAATCAGTCAATTCACTTCTTTCTGCATAATGTAGCCTTCATTCTGCAACACAAGGCTCTAGCAACTGGGCAATTTTAAATCTGTACTTACACCAGCTTTTTTACTTCCCAAATTAGCAATTTTAGGAATAATTTCTGCACAATAATAAGGCATCTTCACAATTAAGTGAGAAAAAAGTCACTGGATACACAATTGTACTAGAATTACAACAAAGCAACTTGTATAACACCTGCATATAATGGAAAAAATAAGCTCCTTACTGTTACAAAAGAAAAGTTTGTATTAGAAATACCATTAAAACGTATTTAGAAAAAATCTGTTGTCTGAAATAAATAGTGCCACTGTGGTTGAATGTTAATACTTTCCTCAAAATATCAGCTAGAACTTTATTATATTTGTAAGTACTTGGGATCAAAGGGAACTGGCACATTGTTAGGATAGTTTAAAAACAGTTTAAAAAACCAACAAAACTTACTTTCTTAGTGCAATAACTAGTTAACTCCTATTAAAGATAGAAGGACTTAACTCGTTTCTGCATTAAGGTAATGTGTTATATAGACCTAGGGTTGAATAATTATGCCAAATAGACTTAACACCACAAGGTCATTATTAGTCCAGATTTCTGGAGTTATTCTGAAATAAATTACAATGTACAGTAAACTTCACATATAGCGAACACGGTTATAGCGAACTACCGGTTATAAGGAACAAAAAATATTGGCCCGAATTTTGCCCTTCTTTATTTAATATAAAAAAATACGGTTACAGCGAACACGTTTATAAGGAATTATCGCTTATAAGGAACAAGTTTTTTAGTCCCAATGCCATAAAAAGTACAGAAAATTACACTTTTATAACGAACTCCAAAATCGGCTATCCGTAAACAGATCACACCTTTTCTACTTTCGTTTTCAATGGCACAGATAAAAAATGACCGAATGTACCGTTTATTGTTGTATGTACTTCAACACAGGTGTATAGCAATTTGTCGCATTAGTTCTTGTCACCAAGATAAAACGATTATTCATTTTATCCTTTTATTTTTCTCTTTAAGATTATTGCCCGAGGAAAATAATTATGATTATTTGCAATCGGTTTTCAACATAATAAATCATGCTATTTCTTGAGTAAAATCAATTGAAAAGAACGCTTGGTTGAATAAAAAGAGATCAGCATCTATCTTGAGTAAAAGTCACCCTTAAAATATAATAGAAGATATTCATTATAAAAGGAAGCAAAAATCGAACTCTTGTTTATTCTTTATAATGAAAAGAAAACAAAAAGCGCTGAGTTTAGAAACAAAATATGATATTTTACGAGAAATTGAAAAAAAGCAGAAAAACTAAGATTGAAATAGCAAAGAACCCAAGAGTTATTTCTTTTAATCAAAATGCTCTTCAAAATGGAGGATAATGGTTAACAATTAGTTTGTTATATGCAAAACTGTTCGCTATAAAAACTTCTGATATAAGGAACTAATTCGCTATATGCTTACAAGGAACTCCGGATATAAGGAACAGATTTTGAATGTCCCAATGAGTTCGCTATAAGCGGAGTTTACTGTATATCAAATTGTAGGTAAAAACCATCTTTTAGAGGAGCTTTACTGTGGTCCAAAAGCCTAATAATGTAAAAAATTATTTCGTACATAGATTAAGTAGGGCATATACAACCTAATAATATGCCTAAGATGATAAAGAATTATACTCAAAACTATATGAAATGGATTTTTGTGCAGTTCTCACTTAAATTTGAGTACAAATTGTTTAAACACTTCATTTTTGGGTCATTTTGCACAGTAACAATTATTCTGAAAATACTGAATGAGCAAATTGTTTGAAATTATGCACCCAAGTTATATGTCCGGTCCTACATCAATAAGCATACAAATCTTGAAAAAGTATTCCCAGATCCATCATGTCGAACAACTCTGGAGGTGTCCTTTTAAAGTTTACTCTGTTCAAACTAGCAAGATCTTTAATTATCTGACTGTTTTTATATTTTTTTAAGGACATCATAAAAAGAAACAAGAACAAGAAAGAAAAGAAGCTCAGGAGAAAGAAGAAGCTCTGGCTAGAAATATGCAGGCAGTTACCCCACCTAGATATGACGGTATGGGTAACAGAATGGGATTCATGTCTCAACGCTCACCTAGATTCCAATCACCACGGCAACAAGGACCTCATCCTGTATCTATGAGTAGAGTGGCATCCCGTGGCAGAGTAGTGATATCTGGTAACAGGCATCAGCCTTATTCAATGGCCCGTCCTGCACGACCAACATTAAGTTTTGATCAACAAGTGCGTTCACCTGCGCAGGGGCCTGGTCCTATGGTAACTCCAGTACGTAACACTAAACTTGATGGACAAGTCATTAAAATAGAACCAGAAGATGAAGATGAAAAGTCCAATCAAAGTGCAAATGAAAATACAAATGTTCAAAGTGATGTAAAAACTAACATATCTGAATCTAGTCAACCATCCTCTCCATCTATCAAACCATCCACACCCTCTCAAACACAAGGACCTTCAGCATCAGATAATGAAGATGCTCGGTCAGAATCATCGTCATCAACCATTCCAAATGAAGCATCAGATCTCAAATTTAGTGACACTAACCCAGCTGCGGGTCTTAGTTTAGATTCAGATCTCTCCAACATATTACCAACAGATAGTTCTGTGAATGAACCTTCTACTTCACAAGGAAATGAACAAGGAACAATGGAAGGATTAGACCCAAATATTAGTGTAAAACTTGAAGCGTTTGGTGATTCAGAAATGGATTTAGAAATTACGGGTGTGGAGTTAGGTCAAAATACTTTAACACAAGAGCAAATGAGCTCACAAGAATGGATGGCAAATGTTCAAAATGTAATGCAAGGAGCATCAGGCAGTTCTGCAGATATGGCAGGTCAACAAGGCTACAGTAAGTGTCTTATTTCCTTTTACTTTCTTTTTTACCATCTTCCAATTACAACAATACAAGTGCTGTTTAATTGATTATAGATACCAATCCTTGTCAAATCCACCAACTTAGCTCAATAGAGAGATCATCAGGCTAGTAATCCTATGGTTGCTAGTGCAATCCTTGGACAAGATTATATTTTTCTATGACAATGGATCAATACATTGTCAGAGTCAAGGGTTTTTTCCAAGGATTTTGGGAACATGACCCATACCCATGGAATTGGGAATTTCAGCGATGTTTTGCTAAAAATTGGGAAAAATGCATTCATGACTTAATTTTTTGCAATAATTAAATGAATCCAAGGAATCAATGTCTAGGATGGCATCTTCAAACATTGAAGCACCATAACAGTAAAGACACCCTTATTTTCAAAGATTTTAGAATATGTAATTCAATATTTTTATTTTGTAACTTTAAATTGGGAATTTTCTCCTGTGGATTGGGAAAATAATAGACTATTTTTCAATTGGGAATATGACCGAATATCGGCTACAAAATAAGCCAAAAAAAATCCCTGGAGTCTAATGATTATTTATTTATCTCTGCTTATTTTGAAATCTTGTTTGTCATTCGGAGGAATTGAAAATTAATGGTTAGTTATCTAGGAAAGCTGGTTGGATGGATTGACTAAAAAATGTATTAAAATTGGAGTAAAAAAAAACACAGCAAAAATTGTAAAGATAGAATAGGAAGAATTTCATGATTGTAGTCAGTAGTTGGAGGATGGTATTAGTACACAACACATTTTTACCTTACATATATATATACTGTTCCTTTCTGTTTTGAACATTTCATATGTCATAACAAGTAGTATTGTACAATCAGATATGAGAAACCATGCTTGTATCAGTCAGTGCTAAAGTCAAAAAAAAATTTTCAGCCACAAGGACTGTTGTAACCTTCACCTTGCTGATTTTGTTTAACCCTTACCACCCTAATTATATTTAATGCACAAGTTCATCCTTTAATGAGGATAAAACAATAATTTTATGAATGGAAAAGAAATCAAAATATGAACTGACTCTAAAGCAAACAGCACAGACCATTTAGATCGCAAGTTGTCCGCCTATGTGGCCGAATAGAGAGAGCATTAAATAGAATGTAATTTAGGGGAGGGGTGGCATGCACGATCCTCAGACGATCTTAATACCTCTGTCTGATAGTTGTTCTTGGACATTAATTTTGTTATAATGGTCGTTTGTCAACGCTGGTTCGATTAGAAGTTGGTCATTTGCTGTATAAATTGGTAATTACTTGTTAATTATCTAGAAAAGCCTGTTGTGTAGATCAACAACTGAGAACCCATACCCCCACCCCCCCAAAAAAAAAAAAAAATTAAAAAAAAAAAAATAAAAAAACATACATGTATGTGTTCAAATTGGCATAAAAACCAGAAAAACAAACAGATTGATAGTTATGTGATAGTAGAGCTGTTTTGCTCATGTTATAAGGTTAAAGGTCAACATTGTACTTTTGTAGTTCAAAATGGAAAGGAACTGTCTATTCATAAAGAAACAAAAAATAAAGATAAAACATTAGAAAAAGTAAAAAGTCATAAAAAAAAGGAGAAAAATCAAGAATATTTTATACATTGTCATGATTTAATGAGTTAATTTAATAGAAACTGAAAAATGTAACCGAAATGTGTTGTGTACTGAAAATTGTTGTTTTGTATTATTTTTGTATACATGCTTAATAATTATTGTAGTTTGTATTTGTATTTTAACAACCAATATTCTGTATCGGGTAAAATCTATACTGTATTAATTGAAATTAGGTAATGGTCAGTTTTTGGGACAAAAAAAAGATCATTATTTAATTTAGTAAATACATACATATATTAATAGAATAGAAATCTGGCCTCTATAAATTTACTCAACCTTCACAAAATGTACTTGCCCTGCATTTTAACGGACAAAAATAGTTAAAATCAAAACACATGACGCATATTTACTATTTACCGATCTATATTGGTAAAACCAGCTTTTCAGATTCTACTTTTCATACCTTTAATTCAAAATCATCAACATAGCCTCTACACTTATTTCATTAAAAATTTCTTAACGCATACGGCTATGGAATCAACCTAATGGCTAAACTTCACCAAATGTATTTATGTATAAAACATTGTCAAATGCTGCCGTGGTTACGGAAGTGGGAGGCGTTAATTGAGTTTGGTAAAGTTTTATACTTAGCCATGAGTTTGATTTTCGGTTTTGTTTGACAAATATTACGATTGAAAAGGCGTCTGCAGTTTGATTGTCTAAACAAATAACTTCATTTATTTGTTTAGAGAAACATCATTTGGATCGGGGAAAAATGTTAGCCGCGAGTATGATTAAATTTTTACTGGCCCGACCCAAACTTTATGAGCGAGCGAGTGAATTTGTTGAGGCCTTGAAATGGCAAATTTTAGCACATCCTTCAACTTAAACATTAACATGTATTACCTGAACTTAGAAGCTGTTGCTATCTTTATTGGACCAATTATATTTCAAAATCAAGCATTGCAGAGTTTCTGCCCCTCTTGTCAGTGATTTGGATGTCACCAAAAAAACATTTTTCAGCTAGATATGCACATGAAATTGTTACAAAGAATATTGGTTATAAAAAAATATTGGATTTATATTAGTTATAAGGGATTTTGGTTATTAAGAATATTGTTTATAAAGAATATTGGTTATTAAGAACATTGGTTATTAAGAACATTGGTTATTATAAAGAATATTGGTTATTAAGAACATTGGTTATTAAGAATATTGTTTATAAAGAAAATTGGTTTACAAAGAAAATTGGTTATTAAAATAGATATGGAATACTACAAACAATGATTATATAAATGTACTATGTATATTCTTAGAATTAATATTCTCAAACTACCTTATAATGTTTTACAAATAATTACATTTTCTCAAGGCCTGTTACTCATAAAACTTTGCAAAACTTGAAACATTTTAACAGTAAATACACTCAAGTATAATATCTGTAAAATATAGTTAAATCCCAAATGTAAATTTATATACATGTACATTTTTTGTATATGTATTTCTCTACATACTGAATATGTTTTCCTGGTAAGCCCATGCTGTACAGGCATGGTATAAAAAACAGCATAATATTCTGGATGAATCAGGCTTGTTGCAAAATGGTTGTAGAGGAAAAAATGAAATTAAAAAAAACAGGTGATTCAAAACCAATTTGCATTAAACCCTTATTTTATGTTATAAATAATGATGATTAATATAAGGCATAAGCTACCCTTGTTTTTACGAAGCCTTTTGATAATTTCTTACCATTCTCCCATGTTGACATTGTTATACCTTTAATCTTATTTTACACTAAATGTACCTAACATGACGATGTAACATATATATTAGTCAATTTTACAAAAATGCAACTGTAAGAAACCTGAGAAAATCTAGATTGTTTCTGTGTATTCCCCTATGTGTGGTGTGTAGATGCAATTGTTGGTGAGAAAATTGACTTATATTATATATATGATGTACATTACATGATAGAAATAATATCTTAAAGGGAGAAATGAAAACTATAGAATTACCTGCGATACAAATGGTGTTGCATTTGTGTTAGGCAGATTGAGAGAAGTTAATACAAGTTTCCTGCCATAAAGAAACTTTCATAAATCATGCTATATTTTGATGAAGGTTGAGAGTATATAAGCTGGTATAACATTGTATTATATTTCTACATTATGACCTGATTATGTATTATATATGATAATCATGGTGAATGTATTAATTAACTTGATAACGATATTAACTGGTAATTTATATAAATTGTTTTGTGATTCAAGTCCATCTGATGTTTAATTCTTGTCAATGTCACCGGTCTCCACTGTATGATATACTGTAAATTTAGTGATTTGTATTCTCATAGTTGTATGGTTGTCATAGAAACAATTAACATAATAAAAATGATCATAACATATATAATAAATATAACCCCATTATAGACACCACTACCTCCCACTATTTCACTGCGGTGTATTTTATGTAGTTGCCATTGGTTACTAAGTGAATAGTTGCCATTAGTTACAATGGAAGATAATAAAGTTTGAGAGGTGTAGAATAGTAATGTAAAGGTTTGTGTGGTGAAAATATTCAGCCATGACCTTGAGATTATGACCTTGACATTTTATCTATGGATAAACAAGTGTCTACATTGTTAGCTTTGTCACAAAAGATTTTTTATTAAAATTAAAAAATGTCAGATCTATGTTTTTCTATTTCAGCATTAATGATTTTATTTATTGCTTGTCTTCTGAAGTCTCGTGTCTTGTGCCAGCACAATATATAATTTTAAAGATAAATAATTTGTTGAAAAATTGTGTTTTATGACATTTAAGTCACCAATTATATGTTTTTGTATATATAGATGTTAGATATATCTTGTATAACTGTTATAATGGGGGAAAAAAGGAAAGTTTTCTGCTTAAAAGGAAGAAATATTTGTGTACATTATAAAATTTCACATGTTTGGAGATTTGTTCAGAAATGTCTCAGAAAAAACAACCACAACCCCAAACATCATTAGATCATATAGTATATTGTACAACAATCTATTCTACATATTGTTCAAACACTTACATGTACATTATATAGAAAAGTTAGATTTACTTTAAAGCTGCAAACTACACTGACAGGAAATTGTCAGAAATGGATTTTTCAAGTGAAAAATGTAACAAATGGATGACATTAACTGAGAGTTTTACATGTTCATGGACATATTTATTTTAAAGCTACAAAGGAAATACAAATAAAGAATTGTGAAATGATAATAATCTTTGGAGGTTGCACAATATTGGTATTCTGTGATTCTTATATAATGTTTGTATCAGAATGATTATTCTGAATTTCATATTTTAAATAAGTTGCATACAAAATTTTTATATTATTGTCTGACTTCAAGGAGGTCACAGTTTCCTACAGTTGTGTCGTTCTGGATTGTGTACCATTATTAAGAGAATATAAATAATTAAATCTTGATATATTCACATGTGGTTTGTTAACAGTGAGTTTTTAATGAATATCTTAAGATGAGTGGTTTTGTCAATGTACATTAATTATCTGTATTTACAGACTTCCCGAAAGTTGAAAAAAACTGTCAGACATTCGGTCTGACAAACCATGAAAATCTGTCGGACCGAAACGAAATCTGTCGGACCAAATAAAATTGATCAAAATCAAAGAATAACTAGTGTTTGTATTTCTAAGACACTTTTTTTTTTTTTTTTTTTTCGCCGTAAAAATCGGCACATTCTTACAGCACATTTTCATCTCCTCCCTATCATACACCAACGATTCACTGTCTTGCTTCTAATTTTCATTAAATTTTGTCTCAGGTCTATTCTTTTTATCCTTTTACTGCTGTTCTGCCTGTTCCTCTGACGTAGATTTTTTATTTTTCGAAGTTTTGGCACTTTTAGCGACGCCATTTTGTAAACATGCGGCTTGGATAAAAGCCGGACAGTCGGACCGATCCGGAATAAAAACTCGTCGGACCTGATCAAAATTTATCGGACATGTCCGTCGGACCGACGTATTTCGGGAAGTCTGTATTTATATTTCAGGGTTAGATTATTTCGATGTACCAGCCCAATATGTTGGATTATAGAAGAAGCCAGGTTGATGCTTTCACTAATAGGTTTTCTTGTCTTGCAGATTTTCCACCAGTAGATGTTAACAACCAGTCATATAGAAGACCAACAGCAGCGACTCAGAAAGAATTAACTACACCAGATCATAGGACAAACGTAAATAAAGTCAGCAGATCTTTTGAAAGCATTGATAAAACAAGTGGTTCTGTAAGCTCAAAATGTGACGTTTGTGGCAAACATTTTGCATGTCATGCCCAGCTTGTTATTCATTACCGTATACATACGGGTGAGAAACCGTATGCTTGTATGTATTGTAACAAAGCATTTGCCCAGAAAAGTAACCTTAAAACACATTTGGTGACTCATGCCACATTACAGTGATGTCAACAGTGAAGTGTTTGTTGAATTCTAGACATTGGAGAGGTGTTTGGACATTGTGTGAAACATTTATGTTAAATTGTTCATACATATCATTGTTGTATTCAGTGTTGGGACATTGTGTAAAGACTTGAATGTGGAGTTATATATCATAGATATTTCAATAAGTGTTTTGGCATTGCTGGACATTGGATCCAGTATTCTTGGAAGAATGATCACTGAACCATTTAGTATTCCTTGGACCTAAAAAAAAACAGTAAAAAAACATATTTTTGTACAATTTTATATGAGTATAATTATAATAAATATGACATTATTGCCTTGATTGCTCATAATTTTTATAACTTAATTATTCCTTTTAAGACCAGTTTTTTAATACACTGTAGCCTCAATATATCGCTCTTCATTATAACGCTAATCTCAGTATAGCGCTCATAGACCTTGGCTCCCCCCCAAAAAAATCCCCCCCCCCCAAAAAAAAATAAGTAGATCTAGATTTATAGTGGCTATAACGCTTGTTCAATTTGACAGTCAAGAAAAATAAACAATTGTTATTAGAACAAAGGTGTGAAAAACATGCCCAGGTAAGCGTTCATCTGCTCTTTTGTTGTTTTACCTGTCCATCAGTCAGGCATCAAATTGTTTCCAAAATCTCAAATTCATATCATAACTGTGACATGGGCAACCGCTGGTGAGTATAAATAAACTAAAATTCACACACATATCTTTGACATATAAACATCGCTGAATTAAATAACCCACACAAGCCCAAAATCAATTTAAAATCCTGCGGCCAAGACAGGAAGTAATTGGCGTTTGATTAACTAGGGGACACAACTTAAGCTGGACTGTAAATAACAGTGTAATTTACAGTCCAGCTTTAGTTGTGTCCCCTAATTAATCAAACGCCATTACAGTAATGGCTAACTGTTTACACTACATTCATGATTTATGCTTTTCTTTCGAAAGTTTTTTGTTTCTTTTAAATATAATAAGTATTATTTGTGAATATATATGTTTACATCATTGAATTGTTAAAGAAAAAGATAATGTCAATATTCATTGAACAGTAAGTAAAAATTGTCAGCGTTATAGATATATGCGGTGGGTGGTAAGGGTGTAACGGTTTACCGGTATACCGATATATTGCAATATGAAAAAATTAATTTCGAACTGCGGTACGATTTTTGGAAAACCAGTATTTTATAAAAATCATAATTTTCAATTAATTGCCTTCTAATTTTGTACAAATTTCACATAAAATCTTTAATTGGCAAATTTTGTTGGCGCCAACGTAAGATAAAAGTATCCGACAAGTAGTACACTTAAAAGTCAATAAGCGGCCGCATAATTTACATAAGATGTGAAAGGTTACACGCGACTAGTTTTGTTTATCAAATTGTGTGACACTACTTTCTATTTATTCCTTACATTTTTATTAAGTTTCTACTAAAAATATATACATATAATAATAATATATAAATGTTACCCCATCTTTACATCAAAACATATACACGACAATACGTATTGCAATATATTGCAATACGCTTCAGCAAAATGGCAATATATTGCAATACGGTTTTTGCTGTATTGTTACACCCCTAGTGGGTGGGGTAATGCGGTAATTTCGCAATGAGCGTTCTAATGAGAGCCTCGGTAGAACGCGGTGTTGAGACATTGGACCCAACCATGAGCGTTATAATAAGGCTGAAGTGTAGTTGGTAAAAAGCATTTCATTGACACTGTATTTGTCTTACATGTGCTCTGTTGTAAAACAGTAATCAATCTGCAATATGTTTAGGGACTGGGTTTAGGGCGAAGTTGGGTGTAAGCTTTGCCCAAAATGTTTTAACTTCGCCCTACAGTCACCCAAAAATCTATGAAAAGTCTTAACATGTGTAACTATTACACGACTTGATAAAACTGCATGGAGTCAGATTTAATTATGTAGTCTGACCTTATTAGCATGGCCACAGCCACACTTTGAAACTGATATCGCTAAAAATTGTACATTGTTTATACTATGTCTGATGTTGCTTATATGTTTAAGCCCTCCTTGATGTGTTACAGCATAAGAAAGTGTTGAACGAATTTTGTTCATGCTTACCACTGTCAAAGAAATAGAATCCACTTGTTCTAAAGGTAGAGAAAACTAATGATTTTCATACCTGAAGCATGTATTTGTTTCAAGTTCAGGACTTAATTGTTCAGTTTTTCTCCCCATTGCTATTACAGAGGTGATTTCTTGATGGAAATTATGATAGAAAACATTAAGTAATTGCAAGATATAAATGTTTATTTTATTAATTACTGGGTAAAAGTTTATTGTAAAATCATGGATTTTTTACTGGACAGTTGGACTAGCCTTGACAGAATTTTCTTTGAACTGACCGAAAGTTTACCCCTCAAGTCTGTTCGATCGGCACTTTTCAAGATGTCTGCTTATCAGGTGCCATTTTTCTGGAAGATGAAATAATAGTTTTAAAGGAGTTTTCAAATGTTGACAAATAATTCTCATCATCAATAAAGCCTAAAGGTTTGTCTTTAAGTGGTTAAGACCATTGCCTTAGAACCACTTGCCTCTCTCCGCTGTGGGTTAGAGTCCAGCCAGAGACTTTGGATTCTTGCATGTGAGGAAGTTTATCCAGTCACTTTAGGGATCATGGATAGTTCTGCTTGATTGCCCACTTCTGCCGATATGTTAATTTAATTTTCGTTAATTTTTTGTATTGGGAGTAATCCGAGTATTATGGATGAGTAAAGTATCGTTCAGAGGTCTGAAGACCTATTCTTTACATCTGACACACACTTATCTTAAATTAAAAAACTTAGACATGAACTGTTCACAGTGAGGCAGATGGGAACAAGAAATATTTTGGGTGGCAAGAGAAGGGAACAGGTCTTTTGGGTATATTTTTCATATAATGGTGAATATAAGAATTATAATCAATGAAATATGTATGTAACTCACTGGAAAGTTTGTTATGTTGGGATTATGGTATATGAAAGAATATATTTACAAATTTATTTTTTAAAAGAAAAATGTATGTGTTTTAGGTTAACATCATGCATGTCTGATGTTGGCATTTTATTTTGGCTTTGCATGTTTTTAACTTTATAATGTGTTACAGGTTAAAGCACTAATTCTGACACACACAACTCCATAGATAATTGAATTATTTATCTATTATTTCAGATGAAACAAATAGCTTATATATGAAGTACCTGTGTAAAGTGTGTGGGAAGCCGAATGGATCAAGGGCGGGTCTAGACACTCATATGAGGACGCACACAGGTGAACGCCCGTTTGTGTGTCGATTCTGTCAGACAGGGTTTACAACAAAAGGCAATCTTCAGCGACATGTAAAGATGGTGCATGCTACACAATAGACAGTTTATTTGGACAGGAGACCCAATACTAGTACAATGAATTACATGTGAAAATATAAATAATTAAAGTGAACTAGAATTGCAACAGTAAAATATAATTATGTAAATATCTTAATCTTTACAAATATGATAATGTCAGTAAAGGACATACATTTCATGGTTATTTACATCTTAAGAAGTTCATATTAAAGTGAGGATTTAAAATCGTCATATTACCCATGTTTGTTGTATTTTTGTTGTTATGAATATAGCAACTTTGCTTGTAACAAGAGTCATAACTATTTCATCTTAATTTTAACCTAGACATGCCTCCAGATAAGCCAACATATTTCAATAAAATCAAACTTGAGAAAAATGTATTAGGAAACGTAAATAGATTCAAGATTCAAGTAATAATTAACTCTTTACCTCATATATATACGCGATTCAATGCACTTTTGACCCGCCCCCCCACCTTGAGGCCTCAATTAGTGAAAAACTGTCCCACTTTGGCATCAAACACTTGTTTTCCTTTGAGAAATGTTGTCAACAAAAGTGATCTCTTTTTTCTTGGCGCCATTCACTATCAAAAAGATACATCAGGGGGATGTGCCCTCTTTTGCCAAGAAAATTTTGGACTGTGAGAGTCTAAAAATGGCCTCAGATTGACCTTTAGGTAACGTGTAACCAATGCAGAAAAGCCTTTGACTTGATCTCAATCCATTGAGAAGTTGCAGAACTTTGAAATCAGTTTTAATGGAAAAAATCATTTTTAGCGATAATGTTGAATGAAATGAAATGAAAAAGCAAATTCTTTTACAATAGGGAACATCATGAAAAATAATGATTACAGTACACATTTACGAACTTGCCCCACCATGTCGGATTCAATAAATGATTTAAAGACCCATCATAAAAAAAGTGACACCAAAAAAAGTGAAGAATTTAATAACTTGTTAAAATTCACGTCTTCTACAATCTTGGGATTATAATGAACAAACTTTAACAATTACAACTCTGTGAGTGTATCAGTATTAATAAGAGCAATGCACTGGTAACTCTGTTGTGAATGGAAATGTCCTGTCAAAGTTCAAGGGTTAAAGTTTGTTTGTTACCCTGGATTAGATAGGTAAACCCCAGAAGAGCTGAGCTTCCGATAACATCTATTATTCTTTTTCACAGCAGACCATACACAAGTATTTGATGACAACAGGCGGCCAAAGCCTGGTATTGTACCACCTAAGATAGCAAGTCAGTTTGGAGTAAGTAATAAAATAATAGCAAAAATATGTACTCGTATTTAACTTATTTTTTTATGTGTTCTTTGAAAGTTGGATTGGTAAATTCACTGTGAAAATGTAGAAGCTTCAAGTCAAGTCTCAAAATGATTTTGGTTGCTTGGTAACCGTTTGGTAAATTATTTGATGATTAATAATGACTCAATGAGTATTAAGTCATCACTTATTTACTTTAAAAAAAGAAAAGAATATTTGTTATGATATTTTGATTAAAGAGAATTTGAACCCTTTTGGTGTGTCATTTATAATAAAATATTACAGATGATAGAGGTATTTCGGGACACTGGCGTGTATTGGTTTGAAGGACAACAAGAAGCTGTGTTGTATAAGAGCAAAGATCAACCGGAACAACTGATGGGGAAAGCTATCGAGGTTTTTTTCGACAAAGAGACATTAAAAAATTCATCTGCGCGAGGACAGGGCCAATACTCGCCACTGCCGTCGGCCATACTTGATGCTTGCTTAAGTTAGTATAGCATGAGTAGCACAATATTTATAATGAAGTTAAATGATGGTTGTCTGTGTATCTGTTTGTATGAAATTTAAGACAAGAAACATCTTCTGAACCTTGAGATGGATTTTGAAGCTAAGTGAACCAGTTTGTCTGTTGACATTTTTTTCTTTGATTTATTTTGATTACAAATTCAGTGGACGATCTGGTAAGAGGCTAAGGGTTCAAATTCTTCTATATTCTATATCAATTTTATAATGAAATAAGATATTCTGATTCAAAATTTTTTCTATTTGTGATAATTACACTCGTAATGGTTACGTTTAACATTTATTCCAGGATTTGTTCAGCATAGATATATTGTGGATGAGTCGAAGCTAATAAAAGTAGTCAATGACAAGTGTAGTAACTATAGGGGACCAAAGAGAGTGGGAATGTACAACCCACAGAAATACAGAGAAAAGAAGTGGAGAAGACAGCTAGAACAACAAGAATTCTACGATAATTTGCCGTTGGATAGTCTTTAAATCATTCAGAAATTCTTCCATGTTTGGTGGTTTTTCCCCCATTTTTTTAGGTCATGTGTGAACTTTCATTGCCATTTAAGTTTAGGTTTTGTGATTGACTATGGACATGTCTACAAAATGACATTGTGATACTGTCTATTTCGATTCTAACACGACATCAACAATAAATGTTGCCGTACCTGATAATAAGCTAAATTGCATCTGATTTGTTTCTGTAATTATTTTCATCACATCACATTTTTATAGGTTACATCACGTGTATAATGATTACGTCACAAGTCTTAATATAGAATGTCAACAGTGATATTATTGCATAAGAACACACGCTTTCGGTTCTTCTATGTTCATTAGGGAAAAATGAATTACTGACAATATGAAATAGCTGACATTTTATACTTATAGACCAGTCAGCAGTATAATGCCAGTGTATTTCCAGAATGTTGTCAGATTTTTAGCTATACATAAAACTTGCAGGTATCAGTGACTAGGATGGTATCCAAAATTTTAGTTATTCATTGGTAAAACACTGGCAACACAATTCATTCAAACTGCCAATGTACTTACTATGTGTTATTGTTGATGCATTATTTGTGTTTAGTATTATTTAACATTTTGTCTCAGACATTGAGTCTTCTGGTCATCTGTCATTTATTGCTGATTTAGAAATCATGTGGGATAAGTTGTCCAATACTTTGTATAAATTTGTAATTACTGGTAAGTTACACAGGAAATCCTGTAAAGTAGAACAACTGTCAAGATATGAACAATAAATTGTGCTTGAATGGCCGTAAAAAGTCAGATAAACAAAATGTCTGTAATGTTTACTTGAAATCTAAGTATTGATTGGAATAAAATATTATAAAGATAAGAGATATATGTTATTATGTTGATAACTCTATGTTGACTGGTATTGATGTTATCACAAGATTTCTTTCCCCTTTATTACTGAAGTTATTGCCTATGAACAGCATTATGTGGAAATATGAGTAACACGGGAATTTTGCAAATAACATAGAAAATGTGCAAATAACAAAGGAAATGTGCAAGTAACATAGGAATTGTGCAAGTAACAAAGAAATGTGCAAGTAACATAGGAATTGTGCAAGTAACAAAGGAAATGTGCAAGCAACATTTGAAATGTGCAAGTAACAAAGGAATTGTGCAAATTATGCAGGATGTAGGAAATGTGCAAATAAGTTTTTAACCGAACTCGTACATTATTGTGCTGTTTACGGTGATGTTTGATGTAATTAGATATTATGTAGTAATACATAAAAAGATGTAAACAATTTATGAATAGTATATAATATAGATTTCTAAGGAACACGAAATAATCTGTGTAAATAAACTTCATCTCATTAGATGAACAGATATTTCACAGAAAATTAACAAAGTAATGTATAGTTCATGATGAATGAACTTTTGCTAATCTTTTTTCAAGTTAGCTAGGTGGCTAAGGCATAAATACTGACAGAGTTGTGACCCCTGTAATAAACAATACATTTAGTTTACAAGCTGGTTTGACATGAACTAAGTAAAAATCTGACATAATAAATGACTTTGTATATTATCATTGTGCTATAAATGGATATTTTATTTATGTTTGCAGGTAACAGTGAGGCTGTCAGTGGGAAGAATTGTCAGTTAGGATACGGGAGATCTGTTGTGAAATCTGCCAGTGATATTGCTTCAGCCAGTTTTGTGTGTAAGGTGTGTGGTAAACACGAGGCTTCACGAGCTAAACTTCGGATACACGTGCGAAAACATACAGGAGAGAAACCATACAACTGTGATTACTGTGGAAAGTCATACGTTTGTACAAGCAGTCTTTACTTACATATAAGAAACTTTCATAATCCAAACTTCTCAATGAAGTAGTAGCAATTAAAATTTGCTTGACATTGAGTATTCAATGCAGAAGATTGTGAATAAGAAATTGTATAAAAGTGATTTAATTACCTTGTCAAGCTAAATACCTGTAGCTTTGAGTTACTATTAGTTTGGATGACATGTGATTTGGTATGTGTTGCCATAGTTGTTGAACAATTTATACATGCCATGGTAAAGGTAGATGGGAACAGTTGAAGTGTTTTGTCACATAGTGTTTTTTTTTTCTGAGCTGCCAACATAATTTAGTCTGTTCAGATAGCAGTGAAGTGCTGATGTAGCTTTGTGCCATAGTTAATGATTGCTATACCAACATGTTTTAATGGTGCTAGCCAAAATCTATTTTTATATGAGAATGATTAGTATTATATGAACAAGGACTTCACACATATATGTCTTTATACAAAAATGATACAAATACCATACAAGTCATCATTCAAGATCATACAACTCATTGTGGGAATATGATACAGCTCATCATACAGTCATCATACAACAAATCATGCAACTTATCATGCAATAATCATGCAAGTCGTTCAAGATCATAATACTCATTATGGAAGAATGATACAGCTCATTATACAATAATCATACAAGTCATCATACAATAATCACGCAACTTATCATGCAAGAATCATACAACTTATCATGCGGGAATCATACAACTTATTATGCAAGAATCATACAAGTCATGCAATAGTCAAAGAACATATCCTGCAATAATCATACAACTCGTCATGCAAGAATCCTACATCATATCCTGCAATAATCATACAAACATATCATACAAAGATCATACAACCCAACATACAAGAATCACATCAGTAATCATAAAAGTGATTATACAAAACAATAAGTGATTATTCTAAAAACTAAATGATATTCTGAAAATAATTATGGTTTGTTGATAAACGTACATAAAGATTGCAGTAAATATTAAAACATGTACACTGATAGACTGAGAGTATGTATCAGTTAGAACTTATGTTCCTAAAATCATTGTTAAATCTATAAAAATTGTACTAATTTTACTGGATTCAACATATTATTATTGTGTCATAACACAGTAACTATCATGACTTGTATTGAATTGTTGTGTTGCCCTGTTCTGTAAACTTTTTATTTTGATACCTGGAATTACTGGTTGTGATTAAAGTTTTATATACAAACGTTTGTATATTGTTTTGAAAAGGAAGTAAAATGTATTGCAATAAATATGATGATGTTTGAATTTTGTTTGTTTGCTTTATTTTGGTTGATTATAGTAACTGTTACTAAACAACAAGTTTAGATGTATTTTTTCCTGTAAAATAATTTTATAGGGAGTTTTCATATTACTTAAGAGGCTGATAAATGTCCTGGTG
The DNA here is from genome assembly GCF_026571515.1 of Ruditapes philippinarum. Classification (NCBI taxonomy): domain Eukaryota; kingdom Metazoa; phylum Mollusca; class Bivalvia; order Venerida; family Veneridae; genus Ruditapes; species Ruditapes philippinarum. Next base: position 146,283 of record NW_026855786.1, read on the forward strand.
CCATATCAGTAATTTAATGAACTAAAATTCACAAAACCATTCCATTAAGAAAAAAATTTAAATGATTTTACTGTGTTGTTCTATAGTAGAATTTTGTGTAGTTTAAAGTTTACTTTAGTGATGCTGTTTTGTGAAGTGTTGTGTTTTTATCTTCTTTGGGTTAATTTAACTTTATCTTATTTACTTATTATCTTTCAATTTGATTTCAGGTGAGATATATTTATCTGAAGATAATCTAGCAGGAGGTACGAGTCCGCAGATAGATATTCCGGAACATTTCCTCAAATATCGCTGCACTATTTGCGGTAAAATGTCATCATCCACCTCCGCATTGAAGATTCATATGAGGACGCATACAGGAGAGAAACCGTTCACGTGTGAATTTTGTAACAAAGCGTTTATTTCCGGGAGTAAAAAATACCGTCACATCAGATCAGTACATGATCCAAATTATCAAGTCACAAAGTAGGATCTAAAGACATCATATAAGAAGTGAATACAGATTTTATTTTAAAGATGAAAAATGTTAAATCACCATATTGTCATCTTAGTGGAGTAACAGAATAAGTTCTTCTAAATTTAATAGGAGTTAAACCTTTATTGCACTATAAACTATGTGTTAGTAAGACTTTAAACACAAGTTAAAGAATAAGAAATGTGTGTGTTGTTGGTGTTTATTGTGTGTGACTGTGTTTGTTTTACTATTATAAGCACTGCAGCCTTGTAAATACAAACACCTTTTTAGGTGAAATTATAAAAGAACATTATGAGGCAGTTGAACCTTTGGTTTACTATGAAATGTTTAAATACCGTATAATATTGACAGTCTATATACATGTATAAGTTAAAGCCAAATGAACATAAAATTTAAAATAAATAAGAGACTACAGTGTGTTGTTCACTTTAAATTTTCAAACGTTTTTAAGGTAAAGCATTAATGGTCTTTATTGACCTACTAAAGTGACAATAACAATTTTTTTGGCCTAGAAAAATGTAAAATAATTGTTTGTTGACCTAAAAAAGTGTCAATAAAAATGTTGACCAGACTAACAAAGTATAATTGATTGTCTGTTGACCTAGAAAATTGTTAATAAAATTTGTTGTCAGAGAAAACTGTTATTGTTTGTTTGTTGACTTGTTGATCTAGAAAAGTGGATTGTTAACCTAGAAAAGTGTAAATATTAAGTTTGTTGACCTTTCACATTTTGAAAATAAACAACATTGTCAGTTTAAATTGTTTACTCCTCAAGCTTGATATTAAAATGTACTGAAACAGGAATTGCATACACATATTTTAAACCATAACTATACTCTAAATTATTTACCGAAAATATTGTTATTATAAAGCCTTTAAGGCAAGACTGATAATCTAGATATAGAAACTGTTGACCTGTGTTGCATAGTTTCTTGATTTCTTCCACCTTTGATTAATAACAATCCACTAATTTGAGCCGCATCACGACAAACCCAACATAATGGGTTTGATCAAGACCAAGCTGCGCATCCGCGCAGTCTGATCAGGATCCATGCTGTTCGCTATCAGTTTCTCTACTTGTTATAGGGTTTGTAAGCGAACTGCATGGATCCTGATCAGACTGCGCGGATGCGCAGGCTGGTCTGGATCATGATGCTGGTCACAAACCCATTATGTTGATTTTGTCGTGACGCGGCTCATTTTTATTTCTATATGTTAATCTTTGTATATATTTTGCAGGTGGTAGAGGTATGGTTCATGACATTATGACAAAAGTTAGCGGAGAAAGCTCTCGCATACCAGAATACTTGGCTAAATACCGATGTAAAGTGTGCGGTAAAATGTCCTCCTCTACCTCCGCCTTGAAGATTCACATGAGGACTCATACAGGAGAGAAACCGTTCACATGTGATTATTGTAACAGGGCTTTTATAACGAGGAGTAATAAATATCAACATATAAGAATAGTACATGACCCTAACTACCAAGTTCCCAGGTAGTAACAGAACTGTTACCATGGTAACTCTGATGACCCTAGGCATTTGTTTATCTTCTCCTGTGCCATTTAAAACAATATATATATGGTCATATTAAGGAAAACTAAACAAATGGTGGACACAACTTTACATACGTTGAAATATTCTGATGTAAGATTATCATTTTAATGTCAGCTTGTGTGAACTTTCTTCTTGTTTTATTGGTTTTTACTCTGTTAAATAGGTAAATTCCACTTGTCAGCTTGTAATTACAAGTAGAATTTAAGAGAATTCAATGCAGGACAAGAAGAAAAATGTTGCCTGCACATTTGACTTAGAAGCTACTTATCCTGCAGGACGAGTGACTTTGAAAATTTTTTTTGATGCCTGTACAATATCTGTGTTAAGAGACAGTGTGTCAACTGTAGTGATCACATGAGTAGAATGCTATGATGTCTTGGTTATGGATTGTTTTATATTTAAATTGTTTTAATGATTTCCAAGTATATAAATTGTTTGAGAAATTTATTGTATATAATGTTTTAACTGCCTATGGATGTAATTTTTCCATACCCCTATAAATAACATGGAACATAACTATGGAACTTTAATTAAAGCCTGTACAATTTACTTACTAGTACATGTAATTTCTTCTTGTCTGGGCCTGCAGTCGAAAGCTTGTCACCAGAATCATACTATATTGTTACTGAAAATTCTAGAAAATGTTATAATGGTAAAATTATTTGTAATATAAATTGAGGCTGATACAAAATGTTCAAGATGACAACTGGATATGTTTTGTTAACTAAAATAAAACATTAAACTTTTTGTAAATAGTTCTCATTCTTGTAGTTTTCTTTGGTTCCAACTTCTGGTAGCGTTCAATATGTCTGTCTTGAAAGAGAATTAGCAGAATTATATTTTGCAGTTTTACTTAATTGAAAAATTATTTTATTTCCCAGAGCAGCTTCTTGCCTTCATATACAGGGAACATTATAATTAAGAAATTGAATTTTAACCTGATTTTTAAAACTAATCTGTGTAATTAATTACATTATAAGTTGTTAGTTTGATCAGTTAGAGATTTACAATCATATCTATATATAAATGAAGTTATGTACATCTTTTGTTTCAGCTGGCCAGTCAGAGATAGAAACAGATGTTCACTGCAAGACGAGGAGTTCATCAGAAACACTCGATTTGGAACAGTCTGAAGTTAGCATGGTAACACCACTAGTAGAGACGCCTGATGTTGGCATGGTAACACCACCAGTAGGGAGGTCTGACGTTGCTATAGTAATGCCTCCAGTAGCGAGGCCTGACGTTGGCATGGTAACACCACTTGTAACAAGTCATCAGTTGTGTATATATTGCAATCGATTGATGCAGTCAGAGTGTGCATTAAAAGTACATATGAGAATACATACTGGAGAGAAACCATTTAAATGTCATCTGTGTAATAGAGCTTGGGCACAGAAAAATAATCTAACAAGACATATGAGGAAAGTTCATAATAATGATATAACTTAACATAAGGCATTGTGATAGCATGATTACTATTGTTTGTTGTTATCAACACTTTTTCATAAACATTACTCTTACACCCAGTGTACTTTGTTTGTCACAAGCTCAAAAACTTTATGTCCAGCTTTGTTTTACATTTTTCAAGCTATATGTATTCTAATTCAGGTCATATAATTAATATGAAAGACTTTTATGAGTGGAATGATTTAATAATTTTTGGAGACATATTGATTTTGCCTTTACCGTCTGTCCAGTCGTCCGTCCATCCTCAAGCTTGTCCAGCTTTCACAGGTCAAACTGCTGGTGTAATTTCAACCAAACTTCACTGGAGTGACCAGTATCATCTGTAGTTGTGAATATCACCAGCACATTCCGTTTCGCTGCACTAAATTGATTTCGCCCAGCGCTAAAAAATGAAAAATCTTGTCCGGCTTTCATAAGTCAAATTGCTGGCGGGATTTCAACGAAACTTCACAGGAGTGATCAGTACTTTTTCTAGTGTTCATATTGCTACCACTGTCTGCTTTGCTGCACAAAAATCTTGCCTGGCCTTTACTGGGTAAACTGTTTGTGGGATTTCAATGAAAATACTTAGTTGTGTTATATTGCCGGCAAGTTCTGCTTTGCTGCACAAAATGGTCGCCACACTTTTAAATAGAAAAATCTTGTCCGCCTTTAACAGGCCAAACTTCTGACAGGATTTTGACAAAACTATACAGGACTGAGGTGACAGGAACGATCTGAGTATCTTACCTTTAAGTTTTGGGAGGCACCAAACCCCCCCTTCTAATTCTACTCTTTTATTGACCTGTTTTTTTGAATGCCTATGCATAGGCTCTTTAATTTAGAGTGTGATGGTTATTTTTCTCTCAATGCTGATTCAGAAATCATGTGCTATTAGTAGTGGGGCGACATTGGCCCAAAAAAAAATCATTAGAACTGGTTCAGTTATCCAGAAATTTTGGTGAAAAAAAACAACAACCAGTCAAACAATGGTATAGAATAGAACTTTGACCTTTGATGGTCAATTTGTCAATGTGCATTGATGAAATAATAAATGATGATAGCCCTCTTGTTTAATGTTCGTTATTCATGCCAAGGTGAACTTAAAATGATTGAATTTAAATAGAATACCATTGTGAAACTTTAAATATGAAGGAATTATTGATAGCCATTAGTGTAATTTTGTGACAAGAATTGTACATATGGAAGTACATGTAATATTAATATGTTATGATAGCTTAAATACTGTTTTTAGAATTTATTATTATGCAGACATTGTTAGATTTTTATACCCCCGCACAACAAAGTTGTAAGGGGGGTATACTGGAATCAGCTTGTCCGGCCGTCCGGCCGTCCGTCGGTTTTTTCTTGTCCGCCCAATAACTTAAGATTCCTTTGACCCTTAGTCTTCATATTTGGCATGGAGGTTAGTCATGATTAGTAGATGACCCCTATTGATTTTGAGGTCACTAGGTCAAAGGTCAAGGTCACAGGGGCCTTGACTTCAAAAAGCTTGTCCGCCCAATAACTTAAGATTCCTTTGACCCTTAGTCTTCATATTTGGCATGGAGGTTAGTCATGATTAGTAGATGACCCCTATTGATTTTGAGGTCACTAGGTCAAAGGTCAAGGTCACAGGGGCCTTGACTTCAAAAAGCTTGTCCGCCCAATAACTTAAGTTTCCTTTGACCCTTAGTCTTCATATTTGGCATGGAGGTTAGTCATGATTAGTAGATGACCCCTATTGATTTTGAGGTCACTAGGTCAAAGGTCAAGGTCACAGGGCCTTGACTTCAAAAAGCTTGTCCGCCCAATAACTTAAGATTCCTTTGACCCTTAGTCTTCATATTTGGCATGGAGGTTAGTCATGATTAGTAGATGACCCCTATTGATTTTGAGGTCACTAGGTCAAAGGTCAAGGTCACAGGGGCCTTGACTTCAAAAAGCTTGTCCGCCCAATAACTTAAGTTTCCTTTGACCCTTAGTCTTCATATTTGGCATGGAGGTTAGTCATGATTAGTAGATGACCCCTATTGATTTTGAGGTCACTAGGTCAAAGGTCAAGGTCACAGGGGCCTTGACTTCAAAAAGCTTGTCCGCCCAATAACTTAAGATTCCTTTGACCCTTAGTCTTCATATTTGGCATGGAGGTTAGTCATGATTAGTAGATGATCCCTATTGATTTTGAGGTCACTAGGTCAAAGGTCAAGGTCACAGGGGCCTTGACTTCAAAAAGCTTGTCCGCCCAATAACTTAAGATTCCTTTGACCCTTAGTCTTCATATTTGGCATGGAGGTTAGTCATGATTAGTAGATGATCCCTATTGATTTTGAGGTCACTAGGTCAAAGGTCAAGGTCACAGGAGCCTTGACTTCAAAAAGCTTGTCCGCCCAATAACTTAAGATTCCTTTGACCCTTAGTCTTCATATTTGGCATGGAGGTTAGTCATGATTAGTAGATGACCCCTATTGATTTTGAGGTCACTAGGTCAAAGGTCAAGGTCACAGGGGCCTTGACTTCAAAAAGCTTGTCCGCCCAATAACTTAAGATTCCTTTGACCCTTAGTCTTCATATTTGGCATGGAGGTTAGTCATGATTAGTAGATGACCTCTATTGATTTTGAGGTCACCAGGTCAAAGGTCAAGGTCACAGGGACTTTGACTTCAAAAAGTTTGTCTGCCCAATAACTTTAGATTCCTTTGACCCACAGTCTTCATATTTGGTATGGATGTTGATCATGACTATAAGGTGACCCCTATTGATTTTGAGGTCACTGGGTCAAAGGTCAAGGTCACAGGGACCTTGACAAAAAAAAGCTTTTCTTCTCAATTGCTAAAGAATGTCCTGTCCGCAATGTATTGATTTTGACATTTTCACATTTGAAGCATGTAGAATACATAACTTAGCAATGCACTGGCTTAGTAACCTCAGATTTGGCAGGGAGGTTGTCCTTGAGCTCTAAATGGCCACTGTTGATTCTGACAAAGTGGTATGAGGGGGTATTCACGCCATGATAGTGGCAGTTCTAGTTAGTATTGAACTCTAATTGTCTTCTTTTAACATGTTATGTTTCATAATTATGTTGTATTATAAATAGTTGTACATAAATGTTTTGATTTCTCTGTGAAAAATGTTAATAATATAATTATACAAAATGTAAATGAGAAAATTTTAAAGAAATATTTTATATTAATGCTAGTATTTTTACTTTTCAAGTTTTAGTACTTTTTAGAATGAAATGAAACTTGTCATTTTAAGATAAAGGATAATGTTTAATAAATGACCCGCCTCACGACAAAACCAACGTAATGCGTTTGCGACCATCTTGGATCCAGACCAGCCTGCGCATCCGCGCAGTCTGATCAGGATCCATGCTGTTCGCTATCAGTTTCTCTACTTGTTATAGAGTTTGTAAGCGAACAGCATGGATCCTGATCAGACTGCGCGGAGGCGCAGGCTGGTCTGGATCCATGCTGGTCGCAAACCCATTATGTTGGTTTTGTCGTGACGCGGCTCAAATATTTGATATATAAAGTATTGTATTGAGGATTTCATGTTTTTTATTGATCAGTTTTGAGTTTAGTATTGTAGCATTTAGAGATCTGCAGTATTTTAGACAATGACAAAATAAAACTTATTATAAAAAGAATATAGTAAATCTTTTAGTTATGATATTGAAACATCCGAATCCATTTATTTAAGAAATAATATATCCCAAACTGTGATTTTATCACTCAATAAAATAACTGTTTGGAGTTCAGGTGCGAGGAATAATATTACGAGGGCGTAGCCCGAGTGATATAATGATGCGCATCTGAATGCCAAACAGTGATTCTATCAAGTAATAAAATCACCGATTTGGATATATTATTTCGATTCTAACACGACATTAACAAATTAATGCTGCCGTACCTGATATTAAGCTAAATTGCGCCTGATTTGTTTCTGTACTTATTTCAGCATGTCGCATTTTAGTGGTTACGTCACCTATAATGATTACATCACATGTCTAAATATAGAACGTCAACAGTGATTTTATTGCATAATAACACACACTTTTGGTTCTTCTAAGTTCAATGGGAAAAATGCGGGTTGTGTTAGAATAACGTGTAGATATACATAGTACAATTTATTTGCTTTATGTTTTTACATAGAATAATTGGCTTTATAATTTTTTTCATGCTATTATGCTTGAAAGATAAGCCTGTCGTGTTGTGTATGTACTCTGGCGGCCCTCAATAGCCGATAGCTTATTGATACTTTAAAGCATTGAACATTTTCCAAGCTGGCCAGCATTATACAATATCACGCAAATGATTTAAATGAAATGAATAAATTAAAAGAAGAACTGAATGTATAATAAGATAACATTAACATTTTAGTTGTTAAATCACAGCAACATATCCGCCTAATTATGACTGAAATACTGTTGGGAAAAGGCGTAAAATGAAACAAACAAACACAGCAACATATACTAAGCATACATTTATATTTTCTATGCGTTATACAAGAAGAAAACTATTGAATAATGATATGATTAAAACTAAGTCTTGTAAACACAATTGTTTCTTGTATATTACAGTATACAAAGACAGACCTGTACAAGTTATATTACCTGGTGGGGGCTCATCAACTCTTTTACCTGGACTTCTACACTCTTGCCCAACCTGTGGTAAATTATTACAGTCTGGGTCAGCTTTGAGAATACATATGAGAATACATACTGGAGAGAAACCACACAAGTGTAGCATCTGTGGGAAAGCCTGGGCACAGAAAAGCAACTTGAACCAACATATGAAAGTGGCTCACAACCATTAACAAGCTAAATGAATGATATTGTAATTAAAATACCACCAGTGACATTACTGTAGGCAATTTTAAATCAACATTGAGTGATTTATAGATCATTGATTGACAATAGCTACAATTTTTACTTTCTCCTGAATTAAAAGCAATCAATACATTGAATTATTTTACCATAAAACTGTTAAGCTAGGTCATGGAAAATTTGCAATTCCAAGGTGCCCCCTGCGCATGACTAATTACAATTATAGTTGCTAAATAATTGTCTTAAAATTCACATGTAAGTTTTTTAAGTCATTTCCCTTGGAATGGAACATTTATTAACCTTGAATTGTATCTTAAATTTCTATAATAATTCAGTTTCAGTTTAATAATGTATGTGTTTTCCATGGCAGGAATAACTTTGTTCTTTGTGTTGTGCATAATGAGAATACTCTCAGTCTAAGGTGACTTTGACACTTAATTTGTTGTTACTGCTTATTTGATTGCTTATGTCTATCACAAGTGTTAATTGATGAGTTATATTGTATTATTTTGTTATTAGATGATGGTTTTCTAATGTTTTTTTCGTATCTTTGTCATCATAATATCATGATTGTATGATTTAGTTTTTTTTTTTTTTATGGCCAAAGCAGCACGCCTCCAGATTCATGCTATTTTTCATGAAAATTTTGAAAATGTATTCGAATGTTTAGTATTGTAAAATAACCAAAAAGGAAGCAATTTTTACATTATCAATGTCACTTACAACCCACGTAAATTTCCAAAAAGTGGTCAAAATATGCATAAATGGCCCTTACTGCGTTAGTAACGCAGTAGAAATATAGTTGTAAATACTGAAAAAATCAGTCATTAATAGCATATAACATTTAAAATACTACTTGAATCTTGAATCATTGAACTTACCCTAAAAATCTGAAAACCAATTGAAAAATCTTAGTACATATTTCTCAAGTTTGATTTTATTGAAATATTTTTACTCATCATGCAGCTTTAACGAATAAAAACAAATAATTGCATCATTGATTTGTCATGGTCATTGACTTGAAATGTAAATATTCTATTGCAGTATGATAAATGTGTCAAGAGTTTCTAACCACGAACATAACATAACTGATGTGAATTTTTGTAGTAAAACTTGTGTAACGACATTCGTATAATGTCATAATACTGTTTATGTGCATAATAATATGCAAAAACTAAAGTTGGTGAATTAACATAATGGAATGTTTCCCATATTTAAGGACACAAACCACTTTCGGTCAAAAAATCTGTGGTCAGAATGCTTGCCCATATGGTATTTCGGGTGAAAGAAACACAAACACACACAATTGGTCAGGTCAGCTAGCTTTTCACTGACAGGGTCTGTGATCGTTAAAACATTAAAACTTGTTTGAAATTTAAACTCATTTGTTAATCAGATGTATTTAATTATTGTCTCTACATAAGTTTTCTTTAAAAGAAACAATTAAATAATCCATAATTTATTATGTGAGTTAATTGTTTGTTGGAACTGGAACACTGGAAGTATACAGCTATAGACTTGTAACTCATAATGTACCGGCTTAGTAAAATATTTATCCAGGATATAACTATAAATTTGTGAAAATTCAGAGTTATATCCGCATATTCAAGTTCTTTTATTCAGGATTTAACTATAAAATTCGTTAAAAAAACATATTGCTTGGTTTCATAAAAGAATTTATATAATAGTGTAAATTCAATACAAAAAAATATTGTCTTAGTAAAAACATTTGTTCAGGCACGGATTTAATTTGTCAATTGTAATTATAGTCCATGGTTCAGGATATAAAATAAAATTAATATAAATTCGTTAAAAATCTTAATGTACTGGTCAAGTGAGAAATTTTGTTCAGAGTATAACACTCAAATCTTGGAAAGCTATTAATATATAATGGTTCAAAACGTAGTATGTTTTTTTTCAGAACTATTTTAAAATGAGAAATTACACTACATTGAATTTAAGAGAAGATCACCATATTTATTACTGAGGTAGATCAACATTTTTTGGTCACCAGAACTTGTATGTAGCTAAACTTGACATTTGCATTGTAAGAGTCAAACTTCTCACAGTGATTACCTCTCTTGGCAGATTGTATTGAAAAGGGGAGATCATACTGATAAGGGGAGATCACTGCGTCAGAGATTGTCTAACAGTGGGAATTATTGTCCGTAATTATACTTGTTACAGAATCGTTGTAAACATTTGATTATTGGAATGTGTTGGATTTCATTGTTATTTCATGCATATTTCAGCAAAAATAATGTAGCAGGTAATTAAACTGTATTTAACAGCTTACTTTACTATGATAATATGTATGTTTTCTGTTTATAAACTGACTTACTTTCAACATGTCTATGTTGACTTTTTATTCTTTTAACTTACCCCCAATATTTCCCTCCAGTTTGAAATTTTAGACAACAACAACAACATTTTATTTGCATAAATGTTGTAACACACATGAAATAATGTAAACAATGGTACTAGTTCATATACCTTACTTGATTGACCACATGATTTTCCCCCCCAATACATAGAAATTTGAGACAATTTAGAATATAATATTTTTTTATGGTTTAACTAAAATCTAAACAATTATGGTGGTTGAAGTTGGATATAAGTTATTTATATACATTGTACATATTTCTTTCATTCTTCAACATTTTGTTTGTATTTCAGGTACCCATTATCAACCTGATAACAGCGCAGTTTTTGATGAAGTTCTTTATTCTGCCGACAATAGTCAGTCAATGGAAGGTCTGCCACAAATGGAGTCGCAGCAACTGTCAAAGAAGTCCTGTAAATATTGTCTGCGCATGTTTAACTCGAGTTCACATGCACGGAGACACGAGGCAATAATTCACCGGAAGGAACGACCATTCACCTGCTCTATTTGTGGGAAAAAGTTTTCAACCAATGCAAACATGAAGAACCATAGCATTGTACATTACAAACAAATAATATAAGCACTTTCTAGTATTCTAGTTATTAACTGCAGTAACTGTGCTGCTAATTGCACTAATTGTGTTGCTAACTGCAGTAATTGTGTTGCTAACTGCAGTAATTGTGTAGCTGACTGCAGTAATTGTGTTGCTAACTGCAGTAATTGCATTGCTAACTGCAGTAATTGTGTTGCTGACTGCAGTAATTGTGTTTCTAACTGCAGTAATTGTGTTGCTGACTGCAGTAATTGTGTTGCCAACTGCAGTAATTGTGTTGCTAACTGCAGTAATTGTGTTGCTAACTGCAGAAATTGTGTTGCTTACTGCAGTAATTGTGCTGTTAACTGCAGTAATTGTGTTGCTAACTGCAGTAATTGTGTTGCTAACTGCAGTAATTGTGTTGCTAACTGCAGTAACTGTGTTACTAACTGTAGAAATTTTGTTTCTTACTGTATTTTAGGGAGCTCATCTTTGTCATTTGTAAGGTGCTAAAAGTAATGTCTTTAATGTAATCAAGTCTTTTGAATTTGTCAAGCAGTAAATACTTTAGTTGAACTAAAATATATCCTTTTCTGTTTCTTGTAAATTTACTTCTCTGAGAAATTTTTACTTATAATTATGAATATTAATGGTCTTTTACAGTCAAAAATTGAGATACCCTTGTCTGTTTTCATAAATAAACAATTGTGAGAATATTGTATAACATCATGCCAGATTAATGTGCTTTTTGATTTTGTGGAAAAATGATTAAAATATCTGGTAATGTGGTTACTTAATAAAGAATATGTTATGTTATCCATAAAGTTTTGTTTTTCAAGTAGAATTATAACATTTCATCATCATCATCATCATCATCATCATGTTATATAAATAAATAGAAGTTTGCAATATATATATCATATAGGATTACCTAGTCCTTAATGGGCTAGAAAACAATTTTGATGGACAAAGAAGGCAAAGAATTAGAAACGTTGGAACTGTGATTTGATACTACATGCTTGTGTTCATACAACATTACTTCATTTTTTTATAGAAATTAAAATATATTTTAATCCCAGTAATTTTTGTTCTTTTATGTGTTCTTGTTTTAACTTTAATTTAGTGACTGAGAAATATTTAGAGAATTAGGTGAAAGATATACAGGCTAACCCCTCAGGTTTGTGGTTTAGGAAATCCAGTATCCTAGTTTGAATTGATCTCTTTACTGTACTGTGATAAAGTTTAGTTTGTCCCAAACCAAAGTTTGTGTACATAAATGTTTTTAGAAATTTCATATCAGAACAGAGCGAAAAGGCTGAGGGTGATAATAAAAGTTTGTTACAAAAGAATTTTATTTGTTTATCCCTTTCAGATATTGCCGCTGAAGCATCTAGATACGTTACAAACAAACTTGGTTGGTCAGACTTTGGACAGAGCCAGATTACGACGAGACAGTTCCACTGTCAGGTCTGTAACAAAAGTTTTAGAAGGAAAGATAATTTACAACGTCACGAGGCAATTATTCACCGCGGGGAGAAACCTTTCATGTGCCATATATGTGAGAAGACATTCTCAACGAAAGCCAACTTAAAAACTCATTCGATGGTTCATGCTAACTTCCAGGTGTTATTGTAAATGTGTTCCTGTATAAGACAACGTGTAATGTATTAACTTAATGCTTTATTATAGAAAAACAATTGGCATTCAACACTGATAAATCTATTAAATCTATCTTTTAGTCTCTGTTTAAATATTTGTAAAAACAACACAAAAAAAAAACAACAACAAAACCCCAACTAGAACATGAACAACATTGTACACAACAACCACAAAATCATTTTACTTAAATTAAATAAAAATATATTGCCATTGACACCGGCTGCATTTGTCCGATACATGTATTCTAGACTGCATTGAATATTTTTGTATGTCTTAATTTGAAATAAAAGAACGAAAATAAGAATTGCCATATATATTTTTGTTTTGCACCTAAAAATAAAACTAATGAGTGGAAATTACAAAGTTCTGTTTTTACTTTAAACAGTGTAACAGTGAGATGAAAGTGCGTAATAGATATGGAAGAAGAAACGTTTGTATGAATGTTTTATTGATTAGGATAGATTGTATGCTTTATTCCTGTACTGGTATTTTATTATTTGCAGTGAATTGCAAAAAGTCTATAAATGTGTATATTACATTACAGTGTGCAAATCTTGTATAAATCATTTGTAATTCAGGCTTTGTGTTACATGACATGACTGGTGGTTTCTGTAGTGAATTAAATGATATGCTGTTACTTTAATTGACTGAGACCAAAATGTTGTGTAATTTGTTTTACATTTAGTTACATGTGACACACTTCTTGTATTAACAAATAGTGGGAGAAATATAAGAATGTGCACACCTCTTTTTATTCTAGTCTAGACAGAATATTTGCTGTCATTATAATGAACTTTAGAATGGTAAGATTACTATAAGGAAACGATAAAACATTAAGATAATGTATTGTTGTATTTTCAGGTATGTTTGGGTCCACTAGTGTTGATGATAGTACATTATTCTATCCGCCAGATAGTGAGCAGAACGAGCAAGCATGTAAACCATTCTGTTGTCAACTCTGTAACAAGTATTTTAAGAGAAGATCCCACCTCAAAAGTCACGAGGCCATTATCCATCGCAAAGAGAAACCGTTCACGTGTAACGTGTGCTTAAAAACATTCTCAACAAAGTCGAATTTAAAAACACATTCTATTGTTCATTGGAAACAATAGAGAAAGTTCTTTCCCTTTTTGTTTCATCATTGATGTTGTGTGACTTAGGTTATCATATCAAAATCAAATTAATATTATTTGTTACACTGACAAGAAACTATACGGAAATTAATTCCATATGGAAAAAAATTACAGAAAATATACGGTACTGAAAATATACCACACTGAATATATGCGTTACTGAATATATATCATATGCTTACGTTAATAAATATATATGCCTACGTACATTACTGAATAAATACGTTTACTGTAAATATACCATACTGAAAATATACCAAGATACGTTACTGAACATATACACACTCAACATGTACGTTACTTAAAAAATAACATACTGAATATATACGGTACTGAATATATACATATTGAACATATACGTTACTGGAAATATAAAATACTGAACATGTACGTTACTGAAAATATAACATACTGCATATGTACTTACTGAATATAATACCATGCTTAATATATACGTTTTTGAAAATACAAAAAACGATGTGCAGTAAATATACTGTACCGAAGATTTTTTCAAGAATATATTTTTTTTCGTATCGATATATGCATATATTTTGGGTTTTGCACATACTTTTTTTACTAAAATAGATATTTTTCAAAATCGTTCTATAAATAAATAAGCAGAACATATGTTTTGGCTGATTATTTCACTTTATTGTGGGGTCTAATTACCGGAATGATACATGTTTTGGAATGATTTATTTTATGTTTTTAAATAATTCTTTTTTTAATGACAATGTTTTCAAACAACTATGACTGTACATGTATTTGAATTAGACCCCACTTCCTCAAACAATAACAAAAGTAAAAAAAAAAAGTTTTTACACTTATAATTATATAAGTAATACGTATCTGAAAAAAATCCATGTTAAACCACAAACACAATTATTGCCAACATTTTCACACTAAGTTTGTATGTCATAAATGTTGATATAATTATTCTATTGCACATATATTTGGTCCTGTCATTTAAAAATGTAATAAAACATCAATTGCACAAAACGTTCTATAGTTAATAGTATATTGTGACCTTTGCCACAAATGACAGTAATCAAATATTTGTTCTTCAAATTTCAACTGAATTAACAATTATAAAAGCTGATGAATTGATCTTACAAATGATTTAATCGGACCTGAAAACTGTTTTAAACATGCCTTGATCCACATGCATTTTTGTGAATGATCAATAATAAAACATAAATTTTATTATTTAATACTTATTGCCACTCTTTCACGTGTTTAATTAAAGACATATTGGTATGTCCGTGGCCGAGTGCTTAAGGTCATTGACTTCAAACCTCTTGTCTCTCACAGCTGTAGGTTCAAATCACAACAGGGACTTCTGATTCGTTCATGAGAAGAAGCTATTCAACGTCATTGGTTATACTCTGGTGCACAAAAATGCACAGAAGGGCACCCGAGGCCCTGCACCAGTAAACCTAGAGAGTCGCCGTATGGCCTATACTGTGCTGATGTGACGTAAAACAAAACAAAACAACAAATAATGACATCCGCATGTTAAGTCTTCAACAAGTAATTTGTGATTTTCTTCACAAGTAATTTTGTTGAGAATAAATTTATGACAATGCCTTATGATATGACGATATCTTTTGTGACGGATTTTTGAACTGAGACCACAGTACGTAGAGCAGCGGCGTGAATACGAGTATTCAAACCTAATTTTTTTGTATCCGATATCATAAATCCGTCCCTTACAAAAAAAAAATGATTTTGAATATGTTTCAATCAACCGTACTTCTAAACTTAATTTCGTATACATGTCAATTGATATTAGTTGTTGGACATTTAGGAGTTCCCATGTATGAATTGGGTGTCATGTTTGCTGCACTCAATTCATTCCATTGCAAGAGACAAGATGGCTAGGTTTGCTCCGAGTGTAACGTTGCTTTAACTTAAGCAGCTTAATACGGAAAGTAACTATATACACAGAAAGTTTACACTGTTTATATCGGATAATAGCTTTATATTTCAGAATTTAATCTATTGTAGTCTTAGCTACGTAATATTTTAATAATATACATGTATATAAAAGATCATAATTAATAGTGTACCTGTTTCATTTTTCAGTTTCTTCATTTGACATGTTACCAGAGATTTTTGATGGCTCTGTTGAAGTATCAAGTCCATCTAGAACTAAGCAATGGTTACCGGGCGACGAGAAAAAGAAAGAAAGTTGTCCAGAGTGCGGCAAATGTTTCCGTCAAAAATGGCAGGTTGTGCGGCATATGAAAGTGCATACAGGTGAAAAACCCTTCCAATGTGAAATATGTCACTCCCGGTTTTCTCAGAAATATCATCTTAAAAGTCACGTGGTCAGACATATGAACGCTTTTACGAAATACAAAAATACATAGAGAATAATTGTGCTAGGAGTTCGGAAACTGACAAGTGTTCATAATATACATTGTACAGACGTTTCTTCCAGAGTACTCAACCAGTTGTATTCAAAAGGATCAAGGACGGTTTTTGGAATTTCTTTGGTGAAAATAAAAATAAAAAATAGATGGATATTTATGATTTAAGAAATTCGTTAAATACCAACAGTACATGAAAACGTAGTTAGATTTTGAATTGCTTAAATGCCCATTTTGCCCCCAGAAATGCCTTGATTTTTATTTCTCAAAATTTTATTATTTTTGATGGACTTTTACAATTTTCCAAAAGTTACGCATTGGCTTATCATCTGCTCCATCTTTTTATTCTGTTACTTTTTTTTGGCATTTTGTACAGTTTTAGTGATTAAGTATTTTGAATTGCAGTCAAAATACTACTGTGTTTACATTTTGCTACTTTTATGACAAATTATATCACATTAACGCTACTTTCGTCAGTAAAAAAGCATCTAACATGCTCTAAATGGATATTTTTTTAAACATTATAAAATTAATGTTTGCCCTTTCTAAAGATGTAACATTTATTCATTTCTGAGGCATAACGTGCCTTTTATTGTAATAACATGACCATTTATGTAACTTGTAAATATGATCCTAATATTTTCATGTATGTCGTAATATAACTTTTGTCAAAATTATCCTTCATGTTTGTTCTCTGTACAGTATGATATAATAAACTCATTTTGTTCTCTATTTTCTATTTATTTTTGTATTTTGAGACATTTATGCTGTATGTTTATTATTATCAAACCACTCAACAATACATAATTACAGAAGTTAATAAAAAATAAATAATATGTAATGGAAAAAAACTGGAAATTCGCCTTTGTTACCTTTAAATAGTCGTCTGTCAGTGTTTCAAACATAAGGAAATAACTGCAATACCTGTAAAGTAATTGGAGAGTAATAGGTATTCACTTCCCTGTGAATCGGTGATAAAATATACTACCATTAAGTTATGCTCAGCGTTCACTATGCGTTCATGTATCCATCGTATTTCGTGCTTTCAGCGCTTTGATTAACATAGTTAAAGTATTTCCTATATGATTGAAATAATGAAATCTGAACCTTGTAGTTAGTAATACACATAACTAAATGACATTCTCACCGACCAACTTACCGGCATTATCACCCATATATCACGTGACCTTGTCATTACCTCAACAAATGTTGATTATTGTTTGAATTATTTGTGTGTTTGTTTGTGTGTTTGTTCATCTCAACATAATCATAAAAGTATTACGACATAAATAACAAATGAACTATATTTTTTCTTATTTCAGAGCAACTACGAAAGGTTCAAAAACCAAGATATTCATCAACGCCGACGAGATCTTTGAGATACGTCTGCGAGTTTTGTACAAAGACTTTTCCCGACAACTGGAAATTACAGGGTCATCGACGTATGCATACTGGTGAACGACCATTTGTGTGTCAGATATGTGGGCGGGACTTTAAAACCAAGCGATCTCTTCAGTCCCATATGCTTCGCCACGTCAAAACTTGACGTCAGAGATACAATATCTCGTGAGTGACCATCACAACACGTGATTTATTAATCACTATCACTGGATTAAAAAGTATAAAAGAAAAATGACCTACGAGACCAAACAGAGCTAAATTTATATTTGTTTATATGATAAGTTATGATGAAGAAATAACAAAGGTCAGAATAGTGATGTGCAAATGTGTGATTGTATGATTAAGGGACAGTATTCATGCCAAAATGCTAAATAGAGCATGCGTGTGATTGGATATACTAACTGTTAACATGTAAATAAATATTTTATTATTCAAAAAAAAAAATAAAAAAATAGTATACACTTAGTAAGCTTTTAACAAATGAAGTAATTTATGAAGTCTTCGACCTTCTTCAACTCAGTGAGTTCATTTGACAGAAGTGGATCAAATAAACGAAACAAGATTTCTGGAGAGAAAAAAGAGAAAGTTATACAATGCCAATTATGTTATTTTTATACAAGACCCGAAAATCAAAGTGATTTTATAATGAAATATTATACAGATATCATACTATGTAATATCGTGAGTACTGTTGAATTTTTAATAAAATAAAAGAAAAGATGTTTCTTGCACAATTAAAATGTTAATTAAAAGGTCCAATCGAACGTATCTAAACCAGGCCATTAAATCCGCATATTTAACATATACCAGAAGTTCGTGGAACTCCTCCGGGTTAGTTCGCCCTTTTTCGGAACATTTTAAGATCAGGGGGGGGGGGGGGGGGTTGGAGGTTCCAGCATGCATGATGAAAGACACTTGCTGTTTTCTGTTTTAATATACAATGTATATGCTTTTATGAAGACATCAAAACTGTAATGTAGAGTTCCTAGACCCTCAACTTGGTCTTATAATGACTGCTTAAAGTATACGATAGCCCGAGTATATCCAAGTTTGTACCATGTAATACCACAATATAAATCATTCGTGGGTCAATTCTTCTCAATTTAGTCTTAGACCTAACGAATATGTATGTACTATATTTAGCCTCGTGGTCATTTTCAGAGTAATTAAGAAACAAATGCATATTTAACTTGAAGTAACAGAGTCATGGCACATTGCAAAAAATGGTGATGGTCATTTTACATTGTTGGGTGCAATACTGTTTCTATTGGACTCGTACGCAACTTCAAAACCTGTAGTGGACTCTGTTGTTATCACTTAGTCCAAAAAAGATTTGACAACTGTAAACTCGTCCAGTAGAATTTAGAATTTTTGTACTCACTTTGTGAGGAATGGGCCCACAATAATGTTGCAAAAACTTTTGGACAACCCTTTTGTATATTGTTTAGTTCTGTTGATTATATATTGATTATATATGCAATGAAATATTATTAAGCATAAACATCTAAAAAGAATGTTGAATGTTTATGACAGCTTTATACAAGACCATGTAGTGTTCTGTCATCATATCACAAGTTAAAAGAAGTCCTCTTTGTTTAATGAATTTTCTGTCGTATAATATCAGTAAGCAATAAGGCTATATTTACAAAACTTTTGAATAACTTATGTTCACGACTTGGTCAGATTTTGCAATTATTATTAAATTATTTTATTCACTGAAAGGAAGTTTAGTTCTTGTTTCTTAAAACAGATATAAATTTATAGACGATAGTTTTTTTTCGGAAGTACAAAAGTACATTAAAGTACATTTCATAGTATTGACAAAGTTTTTCCCAAAACGCATGAGTTGTTAGATTTTTTTTCATAGAAAAAAAAACAAACTAAAACAAGCACCAAGATAAATAGACTAGTCGGCAGTTTGCCGAAATAATGTTTTATGTAATTATATTATACAATGTATCTAAACTAATTTAACATAGATTTAAGATATTGTTTTAAAGAAAATTCCTTGAATATTAATGTTTTTTCTGTGTATTTTATTTCAGTGCTTCAAGAGGAAGCGGACAATTTTAGCCAATCGGAACACACACAGCGTGAGACTAAACCTCCAAGACGAAGCATAATTGCGTGTCAGTTCTGTGGCAAATTGTTTAATCATAGAGGACATTTGAACGAGCATATACGGATGCATACAGGCGAGCGTGTTCATGTGTGTTTGATTTGTAACAAAAGCTTCAGTCAGAAACGTTCCTTACGACTACACGCCTTCAATAAACACGGAGAAACTTTACAATAATAACATGTGTGGTAGAAGTATCCCTTTAAAGCCGTAAAGTCCATTTAACCTCAAAATACACATATTTCTATAGTTCAAAAGCTTTTTTATGTTTGGTGCCATTTTTTGCTTTGCTCAAAGGTTACTTTGTGACAATATAACTGAAACATGGTTCACTTTATTTTGTGTTTTGGCACTAAGTTAAGTTACAGTGATTAAGTATTGAAGTCAAAATACCATTTTGCCCCTTTCCTTTCAACATTATTTCAAATTGAACAATATTTTCATAAGGTGATAATCATCTCATATTTTCTAACCGTTATTACAAGAAAAAACACGTTCGCCCTTTCTTCAGAAGAAACCCCCTGAGGCTTAATGGCCCTTTGGAAAGCACAGACTTGTAAGAGATGATGATATTTATTTTTCATTTTATGTTAGTTGATCATATATTTTAACAGAACGTGTACATAAGTAGTTCATTTTAGAAGTGATAGACTTGTTTAATTGCAAGTAAATTTGTGCTTATATTTCATTAGTAGAAAATATCGACAGTTGTGATGTTTAATGTTAAACATTGAAATGGACTCTTGAGATAAATAGTATCATGCTGTAACCAAGCTATTATTATTCAAATGTTGCTTTTTATTGTTTTAACGTAAAAATATGAGATTTAGTACTTAATATTTAAGTACAGAATTTTTAATTTTAATCGATATTTATACATTTATATTGCTCTATACGCCGTGTGTTGACTTGCACATACTGTCTTTGGATACATGGATTTTTTCATTATATTATACATTATGTTTTTTTTAGATATATTATTGTAAATGATTTTTGTATGTGTCGTCTTTGTGAATGTCGTTGTATATGGAGATTAAATGTATGAGTCTGTGCATTGTTTTCTTCTTTATTTTGTTTATTATCATATAGCTATGATACAAATGCAAACTATTCCCATTTTAAAAGAAGCATACACGAATTTGACATAGCTGTGTCCGGTCATGTTTTTGTGATTCTTTCACGGATATCTTTTTAATTAATTGGGCTAACTGAGAATTTGAGAAAATATTTGTTTATGTTTCTTTATTGTTGAAACACTTTATAGTAACCATGTCTTTGATATTCAAGTCAAGGTCATGGTTGCCCGTTCTTGGTCCAAAAGACGGCCCTTCTTTATCATGTTTTTCTAACATTTTAAAATTAACAACTTATTGTGAACTTATTTAACTACCAAACAATTAATATCTCCATCTTTGAACTATAAAGGTATGAACTATAAAGGCAGCTTTTGTTTCCAAAGGTTTAATTGCTTTACAAATAATCATCCATTTTTTGTCATTACACATTAGTAATGGTCAATGATTGGCTTTATCGGAAAATAATGTATACCTGATTTTATTTTCACCCGAACTCAGCACATATTTGTTAATTGATAAAATAAGTTTATATTTATTATTTTCAGCACAGAAATTACAAAGCCAGTTTTGATTGAGCTTGTTAACGAAATACAGAAGCATAATACAGAAGCATTGACGTCTTATCTCATACTTCTCGTGTAAAAGCTGTGCTTGTTTGATCTGAGCACAGAGTCTTTGACCGAATTTCAACAGGAATGAAAAATTAGGTGGACCTCTACAACAGTTATATAAAGGGTTCCTGTCTGATGCATAAATAGGTGACAGGAGCTAAAATAGTCTTAAAAATGAAAGTTGTAAACATTTTCTTCTCAGAAACTACAATGCTAAGAGCTTAGGTATTTGGCATGTATCATCTCCCCTCAAAAAGTAATGTAAAACATGCCACTTGGTTCAAAATTGACAGCCGTTGGTGTCACTTAATTTACGTAGGTTACTGTAGGAAAATACATTTAAGTATTCTTTTGTTATAAATTATCAATTTGAGAATCAGCATCTGTGTCTGTATGTTTTCAGTTATTGAAATAAATCGAGACAGTGATGCCGAATCACCAGAATTGGAACACGTCAATGAAAGCATGTCATTAGGAAGACAACGAACTCCCAGAAGACGAACATCAGCGTGTGAGTTCTGTGGGAGATTATTTAATCATAGAGGACATTTAAACCAACACAGGCGGATACATACAGGCGAGCGCCCCCATGTATGCACGATTTGTAACGAAGGCTTTATCCGGAAGTTAAAACTTCGACAACACGCTTTCAATATACATGGTCAAACTCTAAAATAACCATTTACTTGCTCGAAATTGGTCAGCATAGACATGTCATTTGAAGACACAAGTACATGTTCGGTTTTTGTGAATGAGACGAAACTTGTATTAGTTAATGCCCCATCAAATCAAAGTGATGATTGAAGTCTACTGATACACCTAATATCTAAGCTTCCAGACTATCTATTATTTACTTCTTCCGTATACTGAATATGAAAAATAAATCCTCATTCTTGCATAAAATCAGTTCATGCGTGGAAGAAAACGTGCGATTACGTGTAAAATCAGGAACAACACTTTTTTCTTCATTTACCTCTGCAAAAGTCCTCGGGATGCAGTGAACTTGAGGTGAAATCCCTTGTTATGCAAACTCGGCGTCTTTATACTTCTGCATAATTATGATTATGTACATCAAAATTTTATATAGCTGTTATAGGTTGTGATTTGTACATAATGGCTATGTATGTACATATTTTGGCATTGTGTTTTCTATATCAATATTTGTACATTTTGTTTTTTTTTGCAATTTATTTATTGTTTGAATCACTTATATATGTACGATCCTGTTGCTTTTGAATGTTTTAGTTTTATTTCATGTAAAAAAACTGCATAAATTCATATAAGTGTCATAGTTAAAAGTTAAATGTGTGCGGAACCCATGGAATACTTGTGATTGATAACAAATTTATATGACCTTATTTTACAAGTGAGTATTTGAATCAGATACTGTTAATGCCACCATATGTAAAAAATAAACCTGAAACCTATAATAATATTCTTTATTCGAACGCGATCATTACGACTTCATATGTTTCAGAAACAGGGAATCATTATAATAACTAATTGTTTGTGTACCCTTTCGTGTTTTCAATTACTTATTTCATGAAACATTTTAAAATAATTATCACCTAAGAAATAGGCGATGTATATGAAATGATTAAGGAAGTTAAATATAAACAAAGTAGTATTTTGATACCTAGACAAAGTACTCACTCATTATTACTTTACGAATTGCCAAAACACAAACGATAGCTCAGCTATTTGGCCAATGAGTACTTTTTTGAAAACAGTAACAAGACATCAAAAGTAAAATGCTTTAGAAAATTAAAAATGTTAGCAAACTTATAGGTGTAATGGACATATTAAGACAGGGAATAAACACAATAGCGTAAGAGGAGAACAAGAAAAAACACGGTTATATAAAAGAGATAAAAAACTTACAATGAAAAAATCCTTAAAATTAATGTAATGATTGCCTATCAAACTTGTCTCAATTGGCTTGAAATTAATAAGATTAAATAAAAACTGCCTGGATGACTATTAAATGTTAACTTTTGCGTAAAAAAGTCAGAATTAATATTAGCAACAGTTTATGACTTAAATGGGTTTATTGTGACCTCAACAGTTTTATAAGCCCCGACATGAAAATTAAATACTTAACCAATCTAATATGACCTCCTTTTTAACATTAAAAATGTTACCAGAACCATCATGGTCCTCTTCTTTATGCCAATTTTCACTTGCATATTACTTGCTGCCATATGTCGACGCTTCCTCCGGCTTTTCCCAATAACGAACAAACCAGTATCTCAATAATTAAGTGACCGACTACTTAAGTGAATGAGCGGCGGTGAGAGACAAATAAGAATTATACTCAATGTCCTTCGGCCTAGGATCGAACCAGTAAAACCTCTTGACAAATCTAATTCTATCATATATGAGCTTAGCAGACTGACTTTAAGCAGAGTTGATCTAAGAAATGTAAACTTTAACAGCTTTGTGAACGGTCACTACTCTTTAAATAGCTATACGGTAAAGCTTTTGCACCGGTTGTTGTGACTAGACGAACAAAAATCGTTTCTAAATGAAATGAGCGTATTGTTCCAAGCGCATAGGAGAGTCAAACATTTCTCTTGCCAGAAGCCATTGCCAATCAATATTCTTACAGTTAACCAAAGTGTCGTTACCATTCCGGATCAAATTAAATTTTATTCTTTGTTTAAGAAGTAAAGAAAAATTAATCGCAGTCTAAAGATATTCATTGTTTCTTTTCAGGTTTTGTGAAACATTGTATATAATTGTTGTATTAATGAGCATCGCCACATTTATATGTCTAGATCAAAGTAGAGTAAAATATTTAATATTGTTTTGTCATTTCTTCATGTATTTAAATATAAAATATATTCTTTTCTTTATGAATCAACATTTGTGTCTGTATGTTTTCAGTTATTGAAATAAATCGAGAAAATGATGCCGAATTGGAGCACGTCAATGTAAACAAGTCATCAGGAAGACAGCATAAAAAACGAACCCCAAAAAGACGAACAACAGCATGCGAGTTCTGTGGGAGATTATTTAATCATAGAGGACATTTGAACCAACACAGACGGATACATACAGGCGAGCGCCCCCACGTATGCACGATTTGTAACAAAGGCTTCATCCAGAAGATAGCTCTTCGACTTCACGCTTTCAATATACATGGTCAAACTCTAAAATAATTTGAGCCGTGTCATGACAAAACCAACATAATGGGTTTGCGACCAGCATGGATCCAGACCATGCTGTTCGCTTACAAACCCTATAACAAGTAGAGAAACTGATAGCGAAAAGCATGGATCCTGATCAGACGGCGAGGATGCGCAGGCTGGTCTGGATTCATGCTGGTCGCAAACCCACTATGTTGGATTTGTCGTGACGCGGCTCATTTGGTCTTAGAACTGCTCGAAAGTGGGCATCATAGATATGTACTTAAAGAGACAAATACATGGTCAAACGTTTATCGAAATGTGTTCATTGCATGTTTGTTTGTGAAATCTTCATTAATAACAAACTTGTATTAGTGAAGGCTGTGTCAAAATCTGTTTTATCAAGTAACGGAGACTTAGTTATGTTTAGTCCTCCAAACCGTCGATAATTTACTACTTATACTAAATGTGAACATTAGATTTTTGCACACAAATAACTGTGCATGCAGGAAAACGGAAAAGAAAGTATGCGTTAACGGGTAAAGTCACGCGAACTAGCGCCGTTGTTGCTCTTACTCAAGGCGCCATGTTAAAATATATAGCCGAACACAATGATAAGTCTGTTAAAATTTGTACATAACGGTTTTGTATTCACGTATTTTGACTTTGTGTTTTCTATATCGATATCTGTACATATCGTTTCTTCACTTTTTGTTTTCTTTATCGATATTTGTACATATCGTTTTTTGCAAATTGTCATTAATTGTTATATATATGCATGACGCTATTGCCTTTGGATGTTTATTTTTTGTAAGTTACTAAGTTGATAATTTTTTCACGATGTTAAAGCCAGAAGCGGAATATGTACATAACCCATGAAATATATGTGAATTATTAAACATTTTGAAAGTTAAATATTTATCGTGTTTACATATGACCGTTTTTACAATGGATGGTGTTAATTTTTCCATCATTTGTAAATATTAAACATTTAAACCTGTTGGACTTAAAATGATAACCTTTGCCATCAGTATACAACAAATGCCCGCAGTTTGATCGGGCACAGTTTAACTGTTTATATATCAACTTTCGTTTTGGTATTGAATTCCCTTACGTTTTGTTAAATCAACGGGGGCAAAGGATTATATTGTAACTTTAGGTTTTATTCATGGTTATTCTTCTGTATACAATAACGTTTATTATGAAATTAATAAAACATCATCGGAACCCACTGAACACCTTCCGGAACCCACTGAACACATTCCATAATTATGAGCTACATGTGGAACTGGTATACGGTATACAGAATTGGTTACCGAGCATGTTTATAATATTGCACGACTTGTAACGCCGCTTTTAATTTTTGTATTATTAGTTATAAAGATTATTATATTTCTAGTTATAAAGATTTTTGACAGGTTATATGGCCCTATATAAACGGTTATTTGGAAATATAACCCGAGCCGCGAGGCTTATGTCAATTTATGAAGAACTTTTTTTCTATCACTTATGAACGAGGTTTATTGTATAATAAATTCGTTAAAAATTACTAGACGGGTTAAAAATGATAATAGTATACTAATAATAAAGACTTTATTTAACGAGTGAACTCATTTGAATAACATATCATTCATCCACGAGGTCGTCAACAAGAAACCATATTAATTAACGTATTCAAACTATTAAAATAGTTTAAAGCTACATGCCGCAAGATGAGCCGAAATATTTTAAGAAAATTAGATTTGAGAAAAATGTGCTATAATTTAAAAAAAAGTAAAATGTTTATTATGATTTACATGTTACATGCGATTAGGGGCTGATTTCCGGTATTTATCACCATATTTCTACTGCGTTACTAACGCAGTTAGGGCTTATTTTGACCTCTTTTTGACAATGTATGTGGATTGCAAGAGCTGTTTGCAATGTGTAAATTATTTTCTTTGTTAACACTTCACAATCTTTTTATGAAAATTAGCATGAATCTGGAGGCATGCTGCTTTAATGTTACATTCGTGTATGTGATAATATCTCAAGTATAAGGTTTTAAAATTGTTCAGATATAGAAGATTTGATGTAAAACAAGAAGGCTGTTCCAAATACAAGATTCAGGATCAACAAAAGACGAAATTGTTCAGTTTTTGGTCTAGGGATGTAAAGTTGAAAATCAGATGATGAACTCAAAATTGCGAACATCTGAAAATTAAAAAGAAATTATTCAGTAAATAGGAAGGCGTCTAAAATGTCCTTATTGTAAAACTGATTGTTAGTTATATATATATCCCTCGTTCATACATGTATCTACAATATCGGTACTGCCATTTGCGTACTCCACTACTATATATGAAACTCCATATGAGTAAAACATTTATAAATCGATTTTAGAACCAATATAATATGCATGTTTCTTTATATTTTCAGTTATTGAAATGAATCGAGATAACGTTGACTTCAAACCCAAACGTTTGTTCAGTAGAAAAAGATCACGGAATAGGAAGGTCATGAAGTGTGAATTTTGCGAGAAAATGTTTACACATAAAGGACATTTATATGAACACAGATGGACACATACCGGAGAGCGCCCTTATAATTGCACACTTTGTAATAAGGGTTTTATTCGGGAGCGGTTATTACGTCTTCATATGCTTCAGAAACATATAGAATCTGTATAATGAGTTTATAAGATTGCATATATTAAAAATGTATCAATTTCATATGCATTTCCGTTTTTTCTTTCCATAAACTCTTCTGCCGTTCACATGTACAAATATGCATAAAAACATCTAATCCGGAAACCTTTGTAATCTGAACTTTTTTTTGTAGTCCGGACGTGTTCTGATTAGACAGGTTCCACTGTACTTATTTCATGAAACATTCTGATTTTGTTTCACATAATAACTTTACGAGATTGCTTTTATCACAAGACTTTAGTGTTTTATTTCTGTTTTTAGATGAAACATTGGCATTTGAACATCTCTTTAACTAAAACATTTGGAGATGTAACAGTGACTCAAAATGTACATGTGAATGTGAAATTATTTATTATAAAGGTAGTAAATTATAAATAAGGTAGTAGTTTACTTCTATACAAAATACTCTCATTATAACTAAACATACTGCAAAAATGCAAATTTCGCAAACGATAGCTCAGGTATTTGGCCAATGAGTAATGTTTTGAAAACTGTTACACGACATCAAAAGTAAAAGTTTTTGAAAATTAAACATATATAATTTTAGAGGCTTAATTAATAGGCCTTTTAAACTATCTACGTGGAATAAACACCTAAGGCCATGAGAACAGAAAAATGCAGTCATGGTGCTTTAAAGAAAATGAAACAAAGACTTACAATAATATAGAATTAATGCAATGATTGTCTGTCACACTTGTTTTATTTATCTTCATATTTCAAAGAAGATAAAATGAAAACTTCTTGATACTGTTGTTGACTAACACCATACTGTGTATTTTGCCCTTACCTTGTTGTTTAGTAATATTTAATTAATATGCTTTTTATTTGAGTTTTAAACATTACTAGAATTAATAGAAAACAATCAATAACATTAAATCAAGATTGCCTGGATAACTATTAAATTAGTATTAAATGTTAACTTGTGCGTATAAAGTCAGCATTAATATTACCAACAGTTTATGACTTTAATGGGTTTATTATGATTTCCACAGTTTTATAAGCCCCAATAATAGCTAGAACTATCTGGATTTGTGAAAGATATTTTTTTACTAATATGTCATACTTGTTATTTAAACATAAAAAATCCGACGACGACGACATACTTGTTATTTAGAATATCGGTGGTCCAATTTTTAAATAAGTATTACCTGTTTGTCATGTGGACATTTATATATTAATCAAAAGTTCTTAAAAGAAAATGTCAATAAAATGAAATTTATTCATAGAAATGCCAAAATGGGCAACGGACTGTGTAGTGAACTAATTTTATGATGCATCTAGAGTTACTACTAGGCGTATTACATACTTGCTAGAAGAGTTTGTGATATTAAGGTAGTCTTACTGTAATGCTTTCCCGCCAAAAAATTCTAACCTCGTCTAATATCGTAGCCAATCGATTATTTCCGGAACGTTTTTTTTTTCGAAATATTAGGCATTAAATTATTTACAATCACACATCCTTTATTGTTAAATGTAATAAATTCCGTTTGTAAACGGTTAAAAATTATTGTTATACCGAAGATTACGAAAAATAATGTTCGGAAATGACCGATTTATTACGTTATTGGCCGATATCAGAATTTTTGGCGAGAAAGCATTGCAGTAAGATCACCTTAAATAATTTTTACCGGTGATTAACTATCACTATCAGTCGGTGCCGAACTTTTGTCGACATCCAAGGCAGGCTTATTATAAATGTATTTGATTTATGGCTAATAGGAAGAATCCAACTGCCTTGATTTTGACCTGTTGTATTACCGACTGATCATTGTTGTAGTTCTGTATAGAATGGCTATATAATATTCAATTGATATTTTTATGTTGTATTATATTGTACCATGTATATAGATGAGACTTTAATAAATAAATAAATATGAATATATAAATATATTGTTGTACAACAAACCATGTACACATTGTGCATATCAATGTTTGTTTATACCTATAGTTATTAATAAGCGTTATTTTATAAGAAGACAGAAATTAACATATTTAATCTAAACTTGTATATAATATTTAACTATGGTAGGTCAAGTATTACTAAGGTTTTCGAATATGCTATTTACGTCAATTAACTACAAAGACCATTTAATATATTTTATTATATATTTTACTTATGCGTCTGGCTAATTATAAATACTAATTTGAATTTTTTCATGACCTTTCGTTTTCTGTTTATTCCAGTTGGTGACGTATATAAAGACCCCATAGAAAGTGCAATATTGTTTGTACAGCAGACTGACCAACACGCTGATGATAAGAAACGTA
This sequence comes from Ruditapes philippinarum, assembly GCF_026571515.1. Taxonomy (NCBI): domain Eukaryota; kingdom Metazoa; phylum Mollusca; class Bivalvia; order Venerida; family Veneridae; genus Ruditapes; species Ruditapes philippinarum. Next base: position 175,960 of record NW_026855786.1, read on the forward strand.
AAAGAATGGATTGCGAGTACTGTGGGAAACTATTTAAACAGAGAGGTCATCTAAATGAACATATACGGATACATACGGGAGAAAGACCGTATACCTGCAACCTGTGCAATATGGGATTTATACGGAAAGGAGCATTACGACTCCATATGTACAACAAACATTCTACGGTTTTATGAATCAGTCACTCTTACATAACATCATGATATGTGCTATAAGGGACTTTCTGAAAAAAAAGTATTAATAAACATTTAGATCACAGATAATTAGCCGAAACGCTGGATATTTTTTAACGTGTCAAAGTTATAGCAAAGGTTCTGGACAAGTGGTAGTTGTTATTAACGATTCATTAGTGTTTCGAATTATGAGGTATTTCTTAAAATATATTCCAAGTGGCTTACTGCCAAAGGGTAAACTATCACCACAACCACCATCTTATAAATGTTTTTATCATAAAATAAAATTATCGTGTGTGTATATAAGGTACAGTAAACGTGACTTTAACACTATATCATTTTTTTTTGTAAATAAGAACAATATGTAACAAATACTAAATGCTTATTTGCTGTAACGAAAGAATACTCAAATGCAATTAGTTTGAAAAAAAGTTGTTGATTATAAAGTTATTTTCAAGACCAAACTCTCAAAACAAATAACGAATTAATAAGGATAGCAATAAAAGGTACGACATCTTTGTTTGGCATTAAAGCATTGTCTTCTTCGCAACAACTAATCTTGGACATTGGGTCTAGTGGTGATTCGTCCCTCATTGTTGATTCAGAAATCACGGGAAATTAATATAGTCGGTCACTTGCGGAGAAGTTGTAAATTACTGGTAAGTTATCCCAGAAAGCTGTTAGGTGGATAACAAACAATTAAAAGTGATATAAATCAAATTCTTGGAATACAAAATGGAAATATTGAAAAACGTCCTAAAAATCTTTTCAAAACCTATAATGCCAGAGCGTAGATATTTGGCATGTAGCATCACCTTGCGATCATCTTTAGAAGATAAACTGCCCCTTTTGTTACAATTTGACCAGCCCTAGAGTTCACAAAGCTAATATAAACTTTCTTAGGAAAAAAACATTCGATTCCTCTTGTATGATGATCTATAATTTTCACCACGTAATCTTTTCTAGCGGATATCTATAAATATGTTAGGCAAATAAAGTTTGGGTTTATTTAGCAAAAATAGCGCACCCAATATTCCCTTATTACTTTCGTCTGGTTCGAAGAATTGCTAACATTATTATCAATTATTAGCAATGTATCTCAGTGAGCGATTCAGGGCCATCATGGCCCTCTTGTTCAATTTATAGCGATTTTTTTACATCAATGATAGCAAAACTTGTACTTATACAAGTGGTCGCTTGATAAAAGATGGATAATGTTGTAACTTTTGGCTCAACCCTTTTGTATATTTACATTAATGTATTTGTGTTTAATTGTGTATTATTGTGAATTTCTATGTATGTATGTACATGTATATACAATAAAATATGTTGAAACTAAAAGATTGATTTCAATTAGCTGACTAAGAGGTCGCAGGTTGAGCCAAAGTCGCTTAACACATTACAGATATAGAGAGAAAATGCTCGGGGGATTATGTAGTGGTCGCATAAGACAATTTATGTCGCTAAATACACGTGGTCGTTGGAGCAAGTTAGACTGTACTTACTGTCTATGTCTACTGTTAGACTGTCTATGAGCAAAGTAATTTCATTCTGATTGATGTAGAAGTTGTTTCTTCCGAATTTTCTGCCCCGTTTTCCTTGTTCTTACTTTTCTACGTTCAACAGCAAACAAACAACTGCCCTACACAGGTTTTTTAAGCTTATTTCATGGTCATGTTACATGCATGGTCTGCAATGTTAGCTATTCAGTCAATACTTATTTTGTAATTTTCCCTGTAAATGATGAATGGTTCTGTCCAGATTTAAAGATGGAAACGTCCATCTGAGAGATTTATCGTGGTAAGGGTTTATGCAGCAATATGATAAGATATTAAATATTTATTTATCATATACCCGTACCGTTTTGCGACTCCGTAAATATGGTATTGCACGGCCGTGCATATATTTGGACGTTACGTCATTTACTTTATATAAACATAGCGTTCAGACGCGCAAAGTGTAAGCGTTATACTATAGACGCATCAATGAAAAATGGTTCTTTTTCACTTCAAACGGTCTTTATTTTTGGTATGTGATAAATAGAATATTAAATTCGTGTAAGTTCATTACAAAATTCACTGAACTCGTCGAATATAATAATATTATGCTCGCCAGAAAGGCTCGCATTATATAATTTTATTCAACTCAAAAATTCAGTATTAAACTTACACTCATTCAATATCCTCTATGTATAGCTCGTCCAGCAGATTATTATTATGCTGTTGTAGTGAAACATATCTTGCATAAAAACAATGCTTTTTATTTTTATATGAAAAAGGAAAAATATTTTATTGCACAAACATGTACTGAAATAAGAGAACAAATTTCATTTTAGGATTCCAGAGGGTAATGCTTTTTATGTTGAGTGACTTGAAAAAAGAAATTTTGTCACTTAAATCTGGAAAAAGGCGAGCTGAAAATGTTCTTGACAGTTATGAAATTAATCAAGTGGAAACATTGGAGGATTTAAAGGAATTAGAAGTAAAGATTAAAATCCCAGAGGAAAGAGTAAAAATGGTGAGTTTATTTTTTTTTAAATCAAGATTTTGATCTTCAACCTGCCTGATTCTACCTCAACAAAAATAATTTTATAGTAACCCTAGGTCTGATAATAGGCTGTGCTGTTGGCTATTCAGTCTTTACTTATATTGTTATTTTCCGTGAATGATGAATGTTTTTTTTTCCATATTGTAAGACGGACAAATCCATATTTATGTTCATTGCATGGATAAAGTTCAAATATTAGGCCAGAGGAACTTAATTGATGACTAAATTACTAAATCAACTGACACTACACGGAAACGAGTCTGAAAATGTCTGACAGTTCAAAATTACAGTGGAAACATTGAGGTATAAATTTAAACACAGATAAATCAGGTTGTTATAGATAAAATTTTTTTATTAAATTCTTCTATTTTGATGTACGGAAGAAACTTACATGTTTGCGTCAGCTAGATTAAATTTTACCTTAGGTTTAAGACAGTTAGGTGTTACTTACATTTGTACTATTTTATCCGATAAAGAGTTTTTTCATATTGGAGGGACAAATTTTATCAATTTTGTGATCTTTTTCAACTTAAGTTTAAAGCCTTGTTCTCTTTTTATCAAGTTACACTTGAAAGTTTGGTATGCATTTATGGACTATAAATATTTTAACTCTATTTCAGAAAAGGTGTAGATTAAAGTTTACTATTATGGCCTTTTTTTATTGCTAAGGTCAAATTGCAATGCTTACAACTTTATAAATTGGATGATTCTATTTTTGAAGATTTAAAGCTTCAGTTATTGCTATTTTTTAAAAGTTGTGTCCTAATTATTCTTTGATTTTATTCCTGGAAATTCCTTTTGTTAAGTTAAATTTTTCGTTAATAACATTACTTGTTCATCTCAATTTGGCATGTTCATAAATAGCAAGATATATACTCAGAAAGTAATACTTTTGTTTTTTACCCAAAAGTGGGTAAGTCTGAAGCATTTTGAATGACTTACTCCCGTTTCTATGCTGCTTTTTTATTTTACTATCCAGTCTGAGAAAATTTAGGACAATGTTTCTTGCTTTGCCATTCATGTTTAAATTAAGCTGATTCATATGTAAAGAATATTATTGAGCAAGTAAAGGTCAAAGGTACTATTACATTAAAAAAAAACTTTGGATATAAAGCTTTTGCCTGCGGCCTAAAAACCAGAATTTACAGTTTCATTAAACTTTGAGTTTGTTGTACATTTAAAACAAAATTGTTCATAAATTACGGTTTAACAACCACGGTATTAACGAATTTTAACATGCAAATGAAGACTATAATCAGCTCGTGTATGTGCTACTTCACAGTGTTATATGTGCTATCCGGGACACAGCAAATATGAGATTTTCTTGTGCAAACACACTTTAACCGTTTTAGCTTCACTGTGCACTAGGCCTGGGGTTCAGAAAAAAAGTAATCATCTCATTAAAAAGATTCAATTTGTATGAAAACATCCGTTACAATACGGCAATATACCGTTAAATTAGGACATGTTTGTTGATTTTCTATTGATGTACGGATGATCTGAAGGCGGAGTTTCTCATGCATACAGAAATTCGTCACAATGAGGAATGCAGATTTTTATGCTTATAAAACTCATTTTGGTTGCCTGGACACCAAAATAAGATCTGAAGTCGATATGAAACCGAATTTATTAATGAAGTGTCTCTATATCTGTTTTTATGAAATTTATTAAATGTAACATTAATAAGTGAATATTCTACAGGTAAAGACGCTGTCAATGATTGGAGGGTTGACCTTGAGAGACATTGTCAAAAAAATAATGGAGAAGTATGTACCTACTGTTGCTTTTTTCTCACGCTGTTAAAAATAGTATAATGAAAATTTAAGACTATTTCTTTAGATTTCTTTTTTAGCAACGATTTGATTTTTCATTTGAAATTTTAAGAGCGAATCATAGTTATGATTTAAATTAAAGAAATAGATTTATATTTTTAATTAAATGTTTCATAATTATCAGACATTACTGTAAATTTTCAGGTTGATGTCTAATGAACTGATGTCCAAATTTAACATGGCGGGAAACAAACAAAAGTTGTCATTCAAAGCTTCACCAGTGTGTGGACTAGTTATCTGTAAGTCACCTTTCAATATTTTATGTTCAGTTTTATATATTTCAACATTGATTAGTAAGTTCTTCTTCTTTTTTTATAACGTATGAACAACCATCAAACGCAGCAGCCTTTTTACCGAGATTAATGTATTTGAATATATTTACTAATTCAGAATAGATTAAAAAGTTTATGTAAAGCTTGTATTTTCTATTAGTTAAAACACTGTTTGCGATTTGTTTTCTTCTGTTAGAGCTTTCAAGTACATTTTTGTGTATGTTGCCATAATAATATGTATTAAAAGTTATTTGTAACCATTTAAACTTAATATTTGACCTGCCTATTTTATTTTTAGCCATAAAAACCTTTTATTTGTCTTATCAATTTTATTTTTATTTTAGCCATATAAACTGGTTTTTTATTACTTAGCTATGTTATTTTAGCCAAATAAACTGTTAATTTGACTTATCTGTTTTGTTTCTAGCCATAAAACTGATTTTGTGTCCTATCAGGTTTATTTTTAGCCATAAAAATCGATAAAACTTATTATTTTTATTTATCAATTTATATTTAGCCATATAATATGAGTATTTGATGTATTTTACTTTTAGCCAGCGTTATGAGGTCACAAGTTACAGACAGTTATAGTACAAATATAACAGAACATGACGTCACAAATGCAATTATGATGTGCCTAAAGTACGCCCCGGATCGTCCTGGTGGAAGTGGCCGTCCTTGTGGAAATGTCCGTCCTATTGGAGGTGGTCGTCCTTGTGGAGGTGGGCGGAGAAAGCAGTATGATTAAGATAACATACATGTATTAGAGAACGTTCGCCGTTAATAATGATTCGAAACATCGCATTCATAGTAACTTGTAAGATTTTGAAACAAACAGCTATTATTTTTTGGAAATGCTAAAGGAAGAACATCAGATTACTCATACAAAAGTTAGGTAGAAACGGCATACATGTGTGTATATTTTGAACTGTAGGTGATTACTTTCTGTGGAATTTTGTAAATATTTATACATTATGTAAATTTCTTATTTTCATCAAATAAGTTGTGCGTATATTTAGGTAACTATTAGTTATAGTACAGAAATGAACAACTTATTTGATATCGATCACAAAGAACTTTTTTCCTGGAGGTGTTAAGTGTATTTATGGATAGCACTTTGCATTGCTTTGAGATATTGACGTCAGTGTAAACATGACATTAATTTAAATGATTTTACTATTATACGAGTATTTAATAAGAAATGAACTGCTTAAATTTGATGGGACAAACTATAATCATACTAGTATGAAATGTATAGAATTATTTCAATTTTACTTTGAAATTAAAGCATCTAGCTTCCTTTCATTGAGGTTCAAAGGTTAGGATCAAAATTAAAACTCAAATATGCTCTAGTGCTTGTACTTCTAGGTTTAATATTCATTATGAATGTTTGCAGTTTTTTAATTTCTTTATTTAATGTACCTGTAAATATATTTCTTGCATATCAGACAGGATTATCTACCGCTTACACCGGTGCTAGAAAACCCTGTCTTACACCCCCCATGTAAGACAAGCTAAGTCGCGTGTTTTAAATGACGTCATCGCCGTTTGCCTTTTATGAATAAATTGTGTTCTTAGGATGACGTCATTTGACCTTTAATGAATGAAGTTGTAAGTTCATATGCTACTATAAGAAAAAAGTGCGTAATAAGAATATCAGTTTTCGTAATTTCCTGTTCTGAAAATAATTGATATGTAATATGCAAGAAAAAGAATCAAACACTGGCTGTCGGTACAGACGGGAATATCTAGCTCTCGGGTAACTGCTTAGCGGATTTCAGCAGAGCCTCGTTACCGCTGTAAACAGTTACCCTCGAGCTAGATATTCCGGTCTGAACAGACAGCCAGTGTAAGATTCTTATATTCTTGCATATCAGACAGGATTTTCTACCATTTACGTCGGTGCTAGAAAACCCTGTCTTACACCCCAATGTAAGACAAGTCGCGTGTTTTAAATGACGTCATTGCTGCGTGCCTTTTATGAATGCGTTCATAGGATGACCGTCATTGTTTCCGTTATGAATGAAGCTGTAATTTCATATTTCATAATTTCGCTACTGTAAGAAAAAAGTGCGTAATGAGAATATCTGTTTTCGTAATATTTATTCCGAAAATAATTGACATGTAATATGCAAGAAAAAGAATCAAACACCGGCAGTCGGTACAGACGGGAATATCTAGCTCTCGGGTAACTGTTTAGCGGAAACTCGACAGAGCCTCCTTACCGCCGTTAACAGTTACCCTCGAGCTAGATATTCCGGTCTGTACCGGCAGCCAGTGTAAAAGTCTTATAACATTGTATATATTTTTTCTTTGGCTTCTGTAATTGTCAACACTGTGTATAATGACATTTTTAGAATAATAATGAATGTTTGATGTGTGAGTTTTGTTAAAGGGTTTTAAGTTACTTTCTGAAGTTAAGACAAACATCCTGTCCAAAATGTATGTTCTTCAGCTCCATTGGCAGTTATATCACAGTGGATAACACAGTCTACTTCCTGTTGTTTCTTGCGCAAGAAAAGTAATGAAAAGTTCAAATATTTAGGCTCCAAAGAAAATGGTATTATAACCAGACGTATAATAATTAATTTGTAGTTTTTATATTGTTTATAATTTGTAACTATATAGGACAGAAATGTAAAGTGATAAATTGTGTCACTTTTGTACAAATTAAGGAGGTTAAAGTAATAAATTGTGTCACTTTTGTACAAATTAAGGAGGTTAAAGTAATAAATTGTGTGTCACTTTTGTACCTAGTAAGGAGGTTAAAGTGATACACTGTGTGTTGTTTTCAATATTCTAAGTGTATATATGATAAAATGGAAAATCATATTTTTGTAGATTTCATATTTCATTTATCAAACTCGTTTGCTTTACTGCATGCTGTTGTATTGTTTGATTCACACTAATTTAGTATTTTATATTAACGTAAAAGGTGTCTGCCTTTAAAGATTACATACATCATTAAACACTACATCTTCAACAGTTTAGCTGACTAAGTAAATGTCGTGTATACCCCTAACACAGGAATGTGAAAAAACAACAACAAAAAACAAACAAACAACAACAACGCAGGAGTGCAATAGTAACGCCGATATAATCATCACGGTGAACTGTTGAACATTTCATGGGTTATTTTCATGACTTTGGTTACACTATGTTTTACTAAAAAGTTTATTTTTAGCTCGACTTTTCTATGAAAAGGGGAGCTATCCTACTCGCCCCGGCGTCGGCGTCGGCGTCGGCGTTGGCGTCACACCTTGGTTAAGTTTTTCGTACCACCCCACTTTATTTCAGAAGTATTACAAGTATGGCTTTGAAACTTACCATACTTGTTCACCATCATAACCTCCATCTACAGACAAGAGTACATAACTCTGTCAAGGTTTTTGACAGAATTATGGCCCTTTTTTGACTTAGAAAGTGTATTGAGCTTGGTTAAGTTTTTTGTACCACCTCACTTTATTTCAAAACCATTGGAGGTATTGCTTTGAAACTGACCATACTTGTTTACCATCACGACCTTCATCAACAGACAAGAGGACATAACTCTGTCAAGGTTTTTGACAGAATTATGCCCCTTTTTGACTTAGAAAATACATTGAATATGGGTAAAATCCACTTATTGCCTTAACCCTTTAAGATATTGCTTTGAAACTTTTAATGCTATTTCACATCATTACCCCCATCTGTACGCAAGAGAAGGTAACTCTGTCAAGGATTTGTTTTAAAAATTAAGGCCTTTTTATCGACTTAGAATCTTGGTTAAGTTTTTAGTACCAGTCCACTTTTTGACTGAACTGTTTGAGATATTAATTTGAAAGTTGGAATACTTGTTTACAATCATGATTCCCAAACATGTCCAGGAGAAGGTAATTCTGTCAAAGATTTTATTTGAATTATGGCCCTTAACTGTCAATGTTTTGTATTATAGGCAAGCACTAAAAAACTTAAAAAATCTAAAAAAATTCATTCCTATCCACTTCTCCAAAAACAAAGAAGAATACTGTAAAAACATTTCTATCTAACATATCAAAGGACAATACACAGCAGCCGCAGATTTATATTGGTGATTTCAATCATGATTTAAAAAAGATACCGAGAGATACTTATATTGAAGCTGTACTTCACTGTGGCACAACTTGTTGACTGCTCCACAAACAGACTTTCAAAACATTAATAGATCATGTATACGTTACACGAGATCTAACAGTTGCTAGTTGTTCTGTGCTGGAGACTTACTTCTCAGGACCACAAACCAGTTTCTTCTTCAACTGAGATGGAATCTTAAAAATTTACAGTTTTTTGGAACATACCAAGTGTACATATGACATAAATAGTGTAAATTGATAATTTGTAATATATTGCAGAACTGATAGACTTCCATGAATTGGCTTTTACCAGTAAATCATATAACTTATATTCAGTTTTCGTGATGCTACACTGTGCTTACATACAGAAATTAGGAGCATTCGAAGATAGTGAGAATGAATGTGTTCAACGAGATGCCCCAATTGGTAAAAAATATACTCAATGTCACGATTTCATGAACATTTAGCATGACATTAAATAATGAATTGAACTTCCTTCATGTAATTCAAATATCAGTTTTACAACGCATTATCTACATAGTGGACCCACGAAAAGTAACCAGTCACCCACAGCCTGTGTGAAAGAGATCCACTTGTGACCAACTGACAACATCTAAAAAAGCTTGATAAAATTTATCTATTACTTGTATTATAAGGTAACTATAATACTTTCACATACAAAGTCAAATCTATATATTATGCTGATTGTACAAAAATATACTGCTTCCTTGGCATAGATTTCTTGAAAAATTATGTTATTATGTCATTTACCAAGGTGTTCTGAGTGATGTAAAAATACCTTATTCTCTCAAAGTGGGTTTAATACTATTAAATTTATTTAAGGCTCAACTCAGTTTTTTTTTCTTTCTTACCAGCCCTCTTTTGACTTAAACATTTCAAACTTTGCTGCAGTGTTCAAGGGTATCACACAATTCAGTAAAATAATTCTTCACTAAATATCTTAATGCTCATGGCCATTGTTCACTTTAAAAATACAGAGATTCTTGTATTGCCTTTTACTGCAAAAACTTTTTTTATTGGCAAGCAATAAAAAAGTCGAGCGCGCTGTCTTACGGACAGCTCTTGTTATAAAAATGACTACATAGTGTACAACAAAGAAGGCAATTTTGTTTTTACATGTATATTGTAAAATAATTGATAAACATATCGTTACATAATCTATGTAATTACGGTTCAAGTAGCTAATACATTATAAATAATTAGTAAATATTTTTGTACTCATAATTACTTGTTATAATTAATAAATTTGGTAGAACTAGTAGAATGTTTATATTTTCCATATCATCCCGTGTGTCTGAAGATAATACCCCAAACTGCTGAATTATTTGGCCAGCTAATGTAGAGGTCGGATTATTGTCAGTAAAGGTTAAATCAGTCAGGAAATTGTCAGTAAAAGTTGACAGCTGGTTGGGTAAAGTTCATTTTGTGACGTTGTTTACATGTAAGGGTTTCAACCTCTTTCAAGAACTTTCAAACATTCAACTGAAGTAAATCCGACTTTAGTTACTCAGAAAGTTATGATGCAGTTTGAAATGCAGTTTACAATGGGGTCATTGGTGAGGTCTGACTTTTAAATGACCAAGTAAAATATCTTAAATTACAAGGTTTGTATGTCCTACGCTACTGAAGGGAATTGGTTGACACTTTACAAGCTTGTTCTTTGTGATTATTTAACATGATGGGCACATGTCCAACAACTATTTACGGAGTTATGCCTTTTTCTTACTGCCAAGCAAAAAGAATAGACGAGCGCACTGTCTTATGGGAGCTCTTGTTTTTACTTTACTGTAGTCTGGTCCTAGGTTATTTGTGAACAAGTTGTTATACGTTGCTCATATTAGTGGTTTTGAATAGATCTGTTACTTTCATTGTTTACGTAAACTTTGAAATAAACAATATACAAACTTAAAAAAGGAACAAAATATACATGTAGCTCCATAAATATATATAAACAATGACATATAAATATAATGTAAGCTATCAGTTGTGTACCATACCTCTGTCACTGACACCGTGATATTAGACTCTGTACTGCAAATACTGTAAATTAAAAACATCAGTGCATAACAAATAGAAACAGTGATTGTAAGAGAAGAACATATGCCTCCATCTTGAATTCTAACACTCAAGAACAATACAAATTTATCTAAATATCTTTTAATATATGTACAACTATTTTAATTGAAAATAAGGCATTGAAACTTATAAAAACTTACAAATTCCTCAATCCTTATGAATAATCATATTCTTATTAAATAAAATACATAGGTCTACTTCATATCAAAATAACCAGCACATGAATGATCACAGATGACCTTAACTTTTGGAAGGAAATGTCATGGTAGCTGGTCAAAGGGACATAATAATACAAACATTGAGACTAAAATCAAACAAGGTCGACAGAGTAGTCTTTCTTGAAAAATAACAATACACACAATCATCACTTGGTTACATACACGTTAGTCGAATGTTGTATATTTGTAGTTTGTACATACACGTCAGTCGAATGTTGTATATTTGTACATACACGTCAGTCGTATGTTGTATATATCTACATACACGTCAGTCGAATGTTGTATTTTTGTACATACACGTCAGTCGAATGTTGTATATTTGTACATACATAGCAGTCGAATGTTGTATATTTGTACATACAGGTCAGTCGAACGTTGTATATTTGTACATATACGTCAGTCGTATGTTGTATATATGTACCAACATGTCAGTCGAATGTTGTATATTTGTACATACATGCCAGTCGAATGTTGTATATTTGTACATACACGTCAGTCGTATGTTGTATTTTTGTATATACATGTCAGTCATATGATGTATATTTGTATAACCACATCAACCGTATGTTGTATATTTGTACATAGACATCAGTCGAATGTTGTATATTTGTACATACACCTTAGACGAATGTTGTATATTTGTACATACACGTCAGTCGTATGTTGTATATTTGTATATACATGTCAGTCATATGATGTATATTTGTATAACCACATCAACCGTATGTTGTATATTTGTACATAGACATCAGTCGGATGTTGTATATTTGTACATACACATCAGCCGGATGTATATTTGTACATACACGTCAGTCGTATGTTGTATATTTGTACATACACATCAGTCGAATGTTGTATATTTGTACATACACGTCAGTCGTATGTATATTTGTACATACACCTCAGCCGAATGATGTATTTAGTACATACACATCGGCCGAATGTTGTATATTTGAACATACACATCAGTAAATTGTCATTTTCTTTATGATTCTTTCATGTTTGTGTTGATTTAAACAAAGTTACACAATGTTTTTATTCATGATAGATTTGTATTATATATTTTTCAGTGACAGTACAAAGATTACATTCTCCTCTTGAATATCACCAATCTAACACGTGCACATCAAATACATGGAAGAAGAAGAGCAAGGTGAAAGTAAAGAAATTCCAGTGTAAGATTTGTATGAACTATTATAAGTGTTTATATCATCTGACTGAACATATGAGAGTACATACTGGAGAACGGCCATTTGTCTGTAGTTTTTGTAACAAAGGGTTCACCAAAAAGTGGAATCTAAAATCACATTTACAAACACATAATTTAAATAAAGTTGATACGTAAATGTCGTAACAAATTGTTTACGAACTTAAAGTCGAAAAATCTAAATTTAAGGACATATGTACAAAGACATTTTTATCATGTTTTTATGTAGTAAATGTAAAATGGAGTTCACGAAGAACCGGAATTGATGAGTTCATGCAAATAGACATTTTTATAATGTTTTTATGTAGTAAATGTTCATGTTCATAGACATTTTTATCATGTTTTTATTTAGTAAATGTAAAAGGAAATAACAAAGAACCGGAATTTTTGAGTTCATGTACATAGACATTTTATCATGTTTATATGTAGTAAATGTTCATGTACATAGACATTTTATCATTGTTTTATGTAGTAAATGTTCCTGTTCATAGACATTTTTATCATGTTTTTATTTAGTAAATGTAAAAGGAGTTCACAAAGAACCGGAATTTTTGAGTTCATGTACATAGATATTTTATCATGTTTTTATGTAGTAAAAATTCATGTTCATAGACATTTTATCATGTTTTTATGTAGTAAAAATTCATGTTCATAGACATTTTATCATGTTACTATGTAGTAAATGTAAACGAGTTTGTCGAAAAACCGGAATTTATGATTACATGTACATAGACATTTTATCATGTTTTTATTTAGTAAATGTAAAAAGGGGTTCACGAAGAACCGGAATATAGGAGTTCATGTACAAAAACATTTTCGTTAATTATGTTTGTATGTAATACATGTATTACTACATTATTTTTAATTCAGTTTCTATGAAGCTGTTGTATATAGCAAAAGACTTGCACAGTGTTGGAATTTAAAGGAACGCCACTGCATAAAGTAATCCGAACTATTTTTTTCAATCATAGTTCATGAAGTCTTGATTAATCGCTTATTTGAAAAATGACAATTTAATCACCTTGTGTCTCCTGAATAAAAATGTTTTTTATTGTGCATAATGACCTTAAAATTCAAACGCGTTTTTAAACCATTCTTGATTTAAGTCGCACACAATTATTTGATTTTCAATTTAATTTTTGGAGATTAATAATTATTCTTCCCCTTCATTAACTCTGACATATTTATCAAGCTATTCTATATCTTGAATATTTATATTTCCATACATTTTAAACCTCGTTGGGGAGTGTACAAAGAGTTAACCTTGTTGATATGAGCCACGTCATGACAAAACCAACATAGTGTGTTTGCGACCAGCATGGATCCAGACCAGCCTGCGCATCCGTGCAGTCTGATTAGGATCCATGCTGTTCGCTTACTAACTCTATTACAAGTAGAGAAACTGATAGCGAACAGTATGGATCCTGATCAGACTGCGCGGATGCGCAGGCTGGTCTTGATCCATGCTGGTCGCGAACGCACTATGTTGGTTTTGTCGTGACGCGTCTCATATATGTTATTGTTATTATTCAGAGAGATCTGAATTTTAAGGGAACATTATACAAAAACATTATATTTACTCAAGAATTGTATAGCCACTTTTGATAAAATTTGGAAAATAAATTATGTTGTTGTTTTTTTTCTCGCGTTTATTTTCAAGGCAGGATATTATATTGTTTTCCAGATAATATATTGAAAACATTAACAGCAAATAACTAAAACTCTGAACATCAATAAAGGAAGGAAAGCTAACGGAAATTTCACGTCGAATGTAAGACAAAGTCAATACTTTGTTTATAAAATAGTGCTGTTTTCTTATCACCTGTATCAGATATGTATATTTCTTATTCTAAAATAACTTTTGTTGACACCCGCCTAGAATTGCGTGTTTCTATTGTTAGAATTGCCTGTTTCTATTTATAGAATTGCGTCCGTCTGTCAGTCCGTTTGTCCGTCACACTTTCGTGTACGGTCAATAACTTTGTCATTTATCAAAGAAATTTGAAATAGCTTGGCACAAATGTTTGTTATAATAAGACGATGTGTCTTGCGCAATAACCAGACTCCTACCTCCAGGGTCAAGGTCGCACTTGCTCATTCAAGGTCAACATTGTCTATTTGAGGGTGTATGTCGTGTCCGGTCCATAACCTTCTTATCTATGAAGGGATTTTGTAAATACTTTCTACAATTTTTCACAATATTGTGACGATGTGCAACAACCGGTCACCTACCTCCAAGGTCAAGGTCAGACCTTGAGGTCAAAGATTAACATAGTATGTTATAGGATATATATTTTTGTGTCCGGTCCATAACTTTTTCATAGATCAAAAGATTTTGAAAATACTTGGCACAAATAGACACATTAATAAGACAATGTGTCATGCGCAACACCTGCATCCATACCTCGAAGTTCAAGGTCACACTTAGAGGTAAAATTTAAAATAGTCTGTTATAGGGTATATTTTATGTCAGGTCTATAACTTCTTCATAGATCAATGGATTTTGTAAATACTTGGCACAAATAGTCACAATAATAAGACAATGTGTCATGCGGAACACCTGCATCCATACCTCGAAGTTCAAGGTCACACTTAGAGGTAAAATTTAAAGTAGTCTGTTATAGGGTTTATTTTGTGTCCGGTTTATAACTTCTTCATAGATCATGCGATTTTGTAAATACATGGCACAAATAGTCACATTAATGAGACGTTTTGTCACGTGCAATAACCAGTCACCTACACTTAGGTCAAGGCAAAGATTTTTGAAATATTGATAACCACATAAACGTATTTCTATTATAATACTTCCCTTAGGAGGGGAACGTTGGTAACTCTGTTACAAACTTTTGTCTTAAGACAAACAAAACAAAGAAGAATGAAGAAAAAAAAGGACAATGTACATTCAATTTTTTATTATTAAGCTTATTTCATTTGTTTATTATAACATTTACTTTTTAAGAAATTACATTTATTTTATTTAATGTTACGTGTGAAATAACTTTTGTCTTTAGACAAACAAAGACAAACACACATTTTCAGAGTCTCTAATTGAAATAGCTTTTTTGGTGTACATCATGTCACCGAGCTTTAAGGAATTAAAATAAAAGTTTAACTTAAGTGATAGTGCCATGTATGTATATCATATTCCTTTTTTATTTTTCTAATAAATAACGTGTCAATGAGCCAGTCTATCTTTTAATGACGGGAACCAGACATGGACAGGGAAACAGAGATTGTATGGTATAATTCATCGCAATTACCGTACGATTGTTGCCTCCTTATATTTGAGAGTCATTGTAGATAGAACATCTGCAATGCACAACAAACACAAATAAGTGTAAACATACATTTTAAAAGTAAAAAGGGATTGATTTAGAGATTTGAAGATTTTAAATTCAGTGTACGAACTTGTAATTATGTCATTATAGGCTAGGTGGATGTTGGTAATTTTTAAGGCGTATTGATTTTGCTTCTAGCAGACATTTCAATCTTTGTCGCAACAGACAAACATCGGTTTATTCAGAATTTCAGACATGGCATTACTTTGTGAATATATGCATAAGGTTCTACTTTTTCAGAACGAGCACATACCAAGACAAATTGATTAGTGCACCGGATATTCAACTGTAATAGAGAACAATTGTCAAGACTGATGTTGTACATTATCCGTGACTGTTCACATCATTTTGCGGCGTCTTTGATGTGCAACATCAACATTTAACGTGTATATTTAATAATGTGATAAATTACCGATACACCATCAAACTCCGTTTAAAGAAAGGTAACGTGTAGATAAATGCAGTTGAGGAACAATAGAAGTTATTTCCCTTTCTTTATGTAAGCATAAAGGGACAAGGAACCAAATACTAACTGGACGATTAAATTAAATCGTATAAACAAGGAAGGTGGATCACATATGTAAGATAAGTTGCATTTCCTCCAAATCATATAATGCACTTAGAAGGTTACATACATATATGGTTAGAAACGAGTTGAAAAAAGGTAAGAATTGTGTTTATTACCAAATTTGGTAAATTTGTATAGTTTGATTTTTCAGTTCTATTGGACTCCACTCAACAATGAATGAGTACTTTAGCATGATGATTTCTGCGAATACCAATGTGATTTAGACAATTTGATTCTCACACTGACTGACTGTTTGTCTGTCTGTCTGTCTGTCCGGACGCGTTTATGATCACCTGCTTGATATTGTCTATATATCGTGCAAATTATCCAATGGGATTTGTATTTACAGCGAAAATAATTGTACTCTATACATTGAATTCAATACGATATTGTCTATATATATATATTGTTCCAAATGTGCAAAGGTACCTCCATTCGAGAATAATATCTTAAAATAGAAAATAATATTAGTACATTCGATAATATTCCATTAATATTTTGTATGGTAAATGTACATGTTTATACATAGCTTTAAAGTCATATAGATAGTGAAAGGTAATACGGCGAATATACAGCTTGAGTAGTGGAGCGCCACTGTATATTATTATTTCGGGTTGTAACTATTGACGAAATCTAGATTAAATAAACGGTTTCTTTTATAGGGTTAACGCACGTTTTTCCGTGTTATAACGTCTGCAGAGTCCCGAGGAACGGTTGGTGCCCGAGCCCGATAGGGCGAGGGCTCCAACAGTTCCGAGGGACTCTGCAGACTTTATAACACGAAATAAACGTGCGTTGACGCTATTATAGCATAAAATTTTCAAACAAATTCGTGATGTATAGTTTATACAAAACACAATTACATTAAATTCTTGTGCTTGGACGGTATTTATCCAATTCTATGTTTTACGTATCCGTTTCATTTTTCCGGGGCCAACAACTTGGAAAATTCTCGGAACCGAACGAAATTTTGAATTTTAAGTGATTTAACAAAGCTGGGCCTTTGGAGATTTATTATCTCAAGAAAAAATAAAACGTTACATTACTCTACCCTCTACCCAAGACAAAACATGACCCTCAGAAATTCTTAGAATGATTTCAGATTGACGGTAGAAAAAAGATCAGTGACATCAGAATCGGTTTTTTTTTCAAGCAAGTTCAAACAAGTTTATAAAAAAATCAGGCACTAAGCATTATTCTCTCAAAGAAATAGCATTTATCAACATTAACATAAATAAAAAACATTTTCTCATATTAATTTTGTGTTATCTAGTTATGTAAGTTAATCGGAGTGTTAAACTGAATGACAGGTAGATTCTACTGTATTTGTTTACATTGACAACTGTCCGTTTCTTAGAAAGGGCGACAACCAAGATAAGCACCGATGTCTATACGCCGTTTTTCCGGCATAGTTACTTGAATATACGACTGAGGCCCTCGAATCAATAAATTTCAATATAACAAGAGCGCATGACTCTTTGGCAAACAGGCCAAATCGTCATTTTTTGTTTGTTTGTTTACTGGGCCCTGTATGTATTGCGCATAGGTGAAACCGGGCTATAACAAGAGCGCGTGACTATGTTAACACATGGTTTTGGTCCCGTTATAACATGGGCAAAAGAGGGAAAAATAGCCGATTTTATGCTATAATAGGCAAAAGAAACCGTTTATTTAATCTAGATTTCGTCAATAGTTACAACCCGAAATAATAATATACAGTGGCGCTCCACTACTCAAGCTGTATATTCGCCGTATTACCTTTCACTATCTATATGACTTTAAAGCTATGTATAAACATGTACATTTACCATACAAAATATTAATGGAATATTATCGAATGTACTAATATTATTTTCTATTTTAAGATATTATTCTCGAATGGAGGTACCTTTGCACATTTGGAACAATATATATATATAGACAATATCGTATTGAATTCAATGTATAGAGTACAATTATTTTCGCTGTAAATACAAATCCCATTGGATAATTTGCACGATATATAGACAATGTCTAGCAGGTGATCATAAACGCGTCCGGACAGACAGACAGACAGACAAACAGTCAGTCAGTGTGAGAATCAAATTGTCTAAATTCCGTTCTAAGAATTTCTGAGGGTCATGTTTTGTCTTGGGTAGAGGGTAGAGTAATGTAACGTTTTATTTTTTCTTGAGATAATAAATCTCCAAAGGCTCAGCTTTGTTAAACCACTTAAAATTCAAAATTTCGTTCGGTTCCGAGAATTTTCCAAGTTGTTGGCCCCGGAAAAATGAAACGGATACGTAAAACATAGAATTGGATAAATACCGTCCAAGCACAAGAATTTAATGTAATTGTGTTTTGTATAAACTATACATCACGAATTTGTTTGAAAATTTTATGCTATAATAGCGTCAACGCACGTTTATTTCGTGTTATAAAGTCTGCAGAGTCCCTCGGAACTGTTGGAGCCCTCGCCCTATCGGGCTCGGGCACCAACCGTTCCTCGGGACTCTGCAGACGTTATAACACGGAAAAACGTGCGTTAACCCTATATAACAAAATGTTGTTGTTCCTCTTAATCTCCAGTTGGAAATATGTCAATGTAAATCGTTAAAAAACGTAGCCTTAGTTTAACTATAAGAATGTTATTCTTGAAAATAGTTGTAAATGTAAATAAAAGGAATATACATCATTTTTTCATGTCGTCCGTTTCTTATAAAGGCTAGTTTTGATTTTACGAGTAGATGGGACCAAATTTATGAACAACGCCTTTGCATAAATCTATAGGAAAAATGTTCAAATATTTCTTATCCGGATCATAGGAGCTTACATAAATGTTACATACAACTACAGAGTCTAAATCTTATATATATGGCATGAAAGGTTAAGGTCTAATTGAACCTTTTATGCTCGTTAAGACCATGGCTATATGATGAGAAAGATGGGCAGTAGGACAAAAACCCTGCCTTCCAAATATGACAGGGCGGACAAAAGCTCTACTGGACAGAAGCCGTCCTGCGAAAATGGCACGGCGGAAAAAAGCCCTCATAAAATTGACAGGGCGGACAAAAGTTGCCATGTGAAAATGATAGGATGGACGCGAACTACGTGAAAATGACAGGGTGAACAAAAGAACTTAAGTCATTGACCTGTTAAAAGAGACGGTATTCTATATAAATCCCATATAAATGTCTCGATGCTTTTATTTACACTATGTTAATTATAACTTCATACGGGAGTAATGGGATATATCACACGTGCATCACGTGCATTAAGCTTATTATGTCGTATAACATGTCGTATAACAAGGGGTTTATGCTTAGATATTTGGCGTGTAAAAAGATCCAGTAGACTCTGTCACGTTTGGTTAAAATTTTATTACAATAAATGCCAAATGTTCCAACTTCGTATTAGGGTTGTTGGCTTGTTCAACACTAAATTATAATATAAGTCAGCGCGAATCGAGGATTTTTAACTAGAGGGGGTCGCAAAATTTTAACAAGGAGTAATGTATAGTTCAGAGTGGGTTGAGAATTTTCTTGTTTACCGAAGGATGTCATGACTAACATTTTTACGTGATCTTCATTAGTTTTTGCATCATATCTTCAATAGATAAACGTTAGTTAATACCATACTTCAGAAGGATGCTATATACTGACAACATTCCATAAAACCCCTTCTGGATCATCGCATGTAAACTTTCAAATAAATACATGCTCACATCTCAAACACTATAAGATTTTCATTACACATAACAAGCAAGTACTTATGTCTAGAGAAGATATTTATTTGATTTGTGTTAAATAAAATTTTATTTTATCGAGTAAGCTTTAAAAATACTATGCCACGGGTGAAACACTGTTTTTGCGGTTCACGACAAACAAACCAATTTTCTTTTTATTTTATGCTTCATTAAAAGTTTAAATGAAATTTCCTCTATATTAACTTCAATATCAAAATCTGTTTTCTCCATTGGTAGCCTCAATTCCAGAGGAATTTTTCATCAATTCATGAACTCCATAGATAAAAAGAATCAACTTTAGATGGAAATGATAATATTCATTTTAAACAAAGCTATGAATGATCGTTTGTTTTAATAACTAAAACAGGGTCTTTCTATAATTTTCACGGATATATCAGTAAGCATAAAATAAAGCTGAATAATTGCAACTTTTTTATAACCTTCGAAGGATGAAGTGATTGCTCATAATATCCTCCCTCATACAGGTTAATATAATGGTTTTTGCCAATTTAACAAGATGAGAGATAACTGCTATTTACCTTTAAGCTACTATTTCTTCCGAAAATTAGCCAAATGTTGTTTATTTGTACATACACCTCAGTCGGGTGTTGTATATTTGTACATACACCCCAGTCGGATGTTGTATATTTGTACATACACCTCAGTCGGATATTGTATTATTCTACATACACATCAGCCGAATGTTGTATATTTGTACATACACCTCAGTCGGATGTTGTATATTTGTACATACACCTCAGTCGGATATTGTATATTTCTACATACAAATCCGCCGAATGCTTTATATTTGTACATACACATCAGTCGAATGTTGTATATTTGTACATAGACATAAGCCAAACGTTGTATATTTGTACATACACGTCAGCCGAATGTTGTATATTTATACATAGACATAAGCCGACGGTTGTATATTTGTACATACACCTCAGTCGGATGTTGTATATTTGTGCATACACCTCAGTCGGATATTGTATATTTCTACATAAACATAAGCCAAACGTTGTATATTTGTACATACACCTCAGTCGAATGTTGTATATTTGTACGTACACATCAGCCGAATGTTGTATATGTGTACATACACATCAACCGAATGTTGTATATTTGTACATGAAATCAGCCAAATGCTGTATATATTTGTACATACACATCAGCCAAATGTTCTATATTTGTACATACACATAAGCCAAACGTTGTATATTTGTACATACACCTCAGTCGGATGTTGTATATTTGTACATACACATAAGCCGAATGTTGTATATGTGTACATACACATCAGCCGAATGTTGTATATTTGTACATACACATCAGCCGAATGTTGTATATTTGTACATACACATCAACCGAATGTTGTATATTTGTACATAGACATAAGCCGAATGTTGTATATTTGTATATACACATCAACCGAATGTTGTATATTTGTACATACACATAAGCCGAATGTTGTATATTTGTACATACACATCAACCGAATGTTGTATATTTGTACATACACATCAACCGAATGTTGTATATTTGTACATACACATAAGTCGAATGTTGTATATTTGTACATACACATCAACCGAATGTTGTATATTTGTACATACACAATCAACCGAATGTTGTATATTTGTACATACACATCAACCGAATGTTGTATATTTGTACATACACATAAGCCAAACGTTGTATATTTGTACATACACCTCAGTCGGATGTTGTATATTTGTACATACACATAAGTCGAATGTTGTATATTTGTACATACACATCAACCGAATGTTGTATATTTGTACATACATATCAACCGAATGTTGTATATTTGTACATACATATCAACCGAATGTTGTATATTTGTACATACATATCAACCGAATGTTGTATATTTGTACATACATATCAACCGAATGTTGTATATTTGTACATACATATCAACCGAATGTTGTATATTTTTACATACACATCAGCCGAATGTTGTATATTTGTACATACATATCAACCGAATGTTATTGTACAAAATCAACCGAATGTTGTATATTTGTACATACATATCAACTGAATGTTGTATATTTGTACATACATATCAACCAAATGTTGTATATTTGTACATACACATCAGCCGAATGTTGTATATTTGTACATACACATCAGCTAAATGTTGTATATTTGTACATACATATCAACCGAATGTTGTATATTTGTACATACATATCAACCAAATGTTGTATATTTGTACATACATATCAACCGAATGTTGTATATTTGTACATACATATCAACCGAATGTTGTATATTTGTACATACATATCAACCGAATGTTGTATATTTGTACATACACATCAGCCGAATGTTGTATATTTGTACATACATATCAACCGAATGTTATTGTACAAAATCAACCGAATGTTGTATATTTGTACATACATATCAACCGAATGTTGTATATTTGTACATACATATCAACCAAATGTGTATATTTGTACATACACATCAGCCGAATGTTGTATATTTGTACATACACATCAGCCGAATGTTGTATATTTGTACATACATATCAACCGAATGTTGTATATTTGTACATACATATCAACCGAATGTTGTATATTTGTACATACATATCAACCGAATGTTGTATATTTGTACATACATATCAACCGAATGTTGTATATTTGTACATACACATCAGCCAAATGTTGTATATTTGTACATACACATCAGCCGAATGTTGTATATTTGTACATACATATCAACCGAATGTTGTATATTTGTACATACATATCAACCGAATGTTGTATATTTGTACATACACATCAGCCAAATGTTGTATATTTGTACATACACATCAGCCGAATGTTGTATATTTGTACATACATATCAACCGAATGTTGTATATTTGTACATACACATCAGCCGAATGTTGTATATTTGTACATACACATCAACCGAATGTTGTATATTTGTACATACACATCAGCCGAATGTTGTATATTTGTACATACATATCAACCGAATGTTGTACAAAATCAACCGAATGTTGTATATTTGTACATACACATCAGCCGAATGTTGTATATTTGTACATACATATCAACCGAATGTTGTATATTTGTACATACATATCAACCAAATGTTGTATATTTGTACATACATATCAACCGAATGTTGTATATTCGTACATACATATCAACCGAATGTTGTATATTTGTACATACATATCAACCGAATGTTGTATATTTGTACATACACATCAGCCGAATGTTGTATATTTGTAACATACATATCAACCGAATGTTGTATATTTGTACATACATATCAACCGAATGTTGTATATTTGTACATACACATCAGCCGAATGTTGTATATTTGTACATACATATCAACCGAATGTTGTATATTTGTACATACATATCAACCGAATGTTGTATATTTGTACATACATATCAACCGAATGTTGTATATTTGTACATACATACATATCAACCGAATGTTGTATATTTGTACATACATATCAACCGAATGTTGTATATTTGTACATACACATCAGCCGAATGTTGTATACTTGTACATCCACATCAGCCGAATGTTGTATATTTGTACATACATATCAACCGAATGTTGTATATTTGTACATACATATCAACCGAATGTTGTATATTTGTACATACATATCAACCGAATGTTGTATATTTGTACATACATATCAACCGAATGTTGTATATTTGTACATACACATCAGCCGAATGTTGTATATTTGTGCATACACATCAGCCAAATGTTGTATATTTTTACATAGACATAAGCCGAATTTTGTATATTTTTACATAGACATAAGCCGAATGTTGTACATTCCTAATTTTTGTTGTTGTTTTGTTTTTTGTTGGTGTTTGTTTTGCCTGCGTACGAGTATGTTTGACCAATACAAGCAAATGACTATATATATATATTTATATATAAAACGAAGATAAATAGAACTTTTATTTTCCGTTACTTACTTTGCTTACATAGAAACCTTTAATTTTATTGAAACATCAAATGACGTTTTAATCTAAAAAAAGCAATGTATCAAAATAATATATAATATGATTTAAGTATTATCTCTCATAAAGTGTAAACCCTCTGTCTTATTAAATGCCTCATATTGAGGGCCCGAGCTGTTAATACACCCTCCGGGTCCCTATGCTGCATTGCACGAAATAATGTCTTATTGGCGTCCGCGCCGAAGCGCGGCGCCTCTTATGGAATGAAATCAGATTTTGTGAAAGGGCGACAGCAACTTCTGGAGCCTTTTAGTCGGACATAATAAAAGCCGATTATTCCGATCAGTATGAGGGTGCTTGATTATTAATTAAAAATGAAATGTCGCGATATATACAATGAATAGCGAACTGGAGAATTTCGCAATGCAAACATTTTCAAATGAAATAACCTTTTCCGTCAATAAATCGCGCTCTTCGGGGTATTTTTATTTATCATTTTGTAGTACCCAGTGGGTTATTATGGTACATGTATCCGAAAGCTGAATAGAATGATGAGTTGATGACCTAAATATTCCGAAAATCTATTTATAGAGGGATGTACTCCTATCGGTAATTCCCGGTCTCTCCTTGACCGGGATTTACTAGTGACCGGCGAATAGTACCACACGTTTATTGTCCGGTCTCTCCCGGTTTTGGAGTAGATTAGTAGATGTTTGATATCGTTACAGAACAGAACAAATATTTTACAGTTATATAAGTTTTTTTTTTTTCAAAATGAATGTTTGTCACTTAGTTTGGTTACAATAATTAATAAACACAGATCAATTCTCAAATTTATTGATTATTATTATACATAAACATACAATTCGAAAAAAACAAACCAACAACAACAATAGCATGTTTTATTTTATCTATATGAGATAAAAACAATAAATATGTACAATAATTGAGAAAAAATGTACATTTTTATGGTATTAATATGACACTATCAACTTTGAAACTTTTATTTTATTTGTTATTCGTGTTTAATAAAGATGCCGAGGAATTATTCAAAGTTACAAATTAGATTTTATGAATTATTCAATTGATTTTTCCAGTTAAGTTTTTACTTATAATCGTCAATCAATATGACAAATTGAATTTTTAAAATAGTAGTAAAGGTAAAATCTCAGTATTAAAATAGCACATAAAACACAAAAAAGAAAAGAAAACAATATTCATAAAATCTGTATTTTTTATTAAAATAGATATTACAATTATTGTATAATAAACAATTATGCTCAACATGATCAACATGGTAATGTAACCAGTGTCATATTGTTAGTAAGTGTGAACACATACCTTTAGAGGGGGTCTTCGCTAACAGCGATAACATAATAAGGGACAAGTGTGGTGTTGATCATGCTTTACACATAAGGATTATAATCAAATGATTGTATACATGTATATCCGTTGCTATTAATAACCACGATCATAAAGAAATAACAAGTAATATTCTAATCTCTAGCTTGCCAATCAAAGTTAATAATGAACAATGTCTTTCGTCCGTTCATTCATAAGTGATATACAATTCTGGTAAAAACCAATTAACCATTGAAAAGTTTATAATCATATATCTACTAGTTCATCTTCACCTGCTGCATTTCTTGCTTGGACGCCCTTTGATGCTTTGCATCAATGCTTTTCTTGTATATATCTTACTTTGAAGCATTTTTTTTTTGTTTGTTTATTTTTATCATTGCGGACATGTTTTCAAACCAAACAATGATTGCTTATAAACATTGGATAAAAACTTGAACATTAAAACAAAGTTACACAATGTTTTTATTCATGATAGATTTGTATTATATATTTTTCAGTGACAGTACAAAGAGTACATACTCCTCTTGAATATCACCAATCTAACACGTGCACATCAAATACATGGAAGAAGAAGAGCAAGGTGAAAGTAAAGAAATTCCAGTGTAAGATTTGTATGAACTATTATAAGTGTTTATATCATCTGACTGAACATATGAGAGTACATACTGGAGAACGGCCATTTGTCTGTAGTTTTTGTAACAAAGGGTTCATCAAAAAGTGGAATCTAAAATCACATTTACAAACACATAATTCAAATAAAGTTGATAAGTAAATGTCGTAACAAATTGTGTTCGAACTTAAAGTCGAAAAATCTAAATTTAAGGACATATGTACAAAGACATTTTTTATCATGCTTTTATGTAGTAAATGTAAAAAGGAGTTCTCGAGGAACCGGAATTTATGAGTTCATGTACATAGACATTTTATCATGTTTTTATGTAGTAAATGTAAAAAGGAGTTCACAAAGAACCGGCATTTATAAGTTCATGCACATAGACATTTTATCATGTTTTTATGTAGTAAATGTAAAAAGGAGTTCACAAAGAACCGGAATTTATAAATTCATGCACATAGACATTTTATCATGTTTTTATGTAGTAAATGTAAAAAGGAGTTCAAAAAGAACCGGAATTTATAAGTTCATGCACAGAGACATTTTATCATGTTTTTATGTAGTAAATGTAAAAAGGAGTTCACAAAGAACCGGTATTGATGAGTTCATGCACATAGACATTTTATCATGTTTTTATGCAGTAAATGTAAAAAGGAGTTCGCAAAGAACCGGAATATAGGAGTTCATGTACAAAAACATTTTCGTTAATTATGTTTGTATGTAATACATGTATTACTACATTATTTTTAATTCAGTTTCTATGAAGCTGTTGTATATAGCAAAAGACTTGCACAGTGTTGGAATTTAAAGGAACGCCACTGCATTAAATAATTCGAACTATTCTTTTCAATCATTGGTATTCTAGTTTATGAAGTCTTGATTTATCACTTATTTGAAAAATGACAATTTAATCACCTTGTGTCTCCTGAATAATGTTTTTATTGTGCTCAATGACCTTAAAATTCAAACGCGTTTAAACGCTTTCAAGTTAAACCATTCTTGATTTAAGTCGCACACAAGTATTTAATTTTCAATTTTATTTTTAGAGATTAATAATTATTCTTCCCCTTCATTAACTCTGATATATTTATCAAGTTATTCTATTTAAGAACTTGAATATTTATATTTCCATACATTTTAAACCTCGTTGGGGAATGTACAAAGAGTTAACCTTGTTGATATGAGCCGCGTCATGACAAAACCAACATAGTGTGTTTGCGACCAGCATGGATCCAGACTAGCCTGCGCATCCGTGCAGTCTGATTAGGCTTACTAACTCTATTACAAGTAGAGAAACTGATAGCGAACAGCATGGATCCTGATCAGACTGCGTGGATGCGCAGGCTGGTCTGGATCCATGCTGGTCGCAAACGCACTTTGTTGGTTTTGCCGTGACGCGGCTCATATATGTAATTGTAATTATTCAGAGAGATCTGAATTTTAAGGGAACATTATACAAAAACATTATATTTACTCAAGAATTATAGCCACTTTTGATATAATTTGTTGTTTTTTTCTCGTGTTTATTTTCAAGTCAGGCTATTTAATTGTTTTCCAGATAATATATCGAAAACATTAACAGCAAATAACTAAAACTCTGAACATCAATAAAGGAAGGAAAGCTAACGGAAATTTCACGTCGAATGTAAGACAAAGTCAATACTTTGTTTATAAAATAGTGCTCTTTTCTTATCAGATATGTATATTTCTTATTCTAAAATAAATTTTGTTGTCCCCCGCCTTTTCGAAGAAAAAGGGCTCCGTCCGTCCGTCCGTCCGACCGAGCAAACATTTTGGGTTTAGGGGCTATGTAACAGTAAAGAGAACAAAAGGGAACAATAGGTTCATTCCGTGATCAAAGGGTTTATGGGCTAGTAGCCCTTAAGATAACAAAGAAAATAACAAAGAAAATAGCCCCTAAACCCAAAATGTTGGAACGTCCGTCCGTCCGTTTGTCCGTCACACTTCGGTGCGGTCCAAATGTATGTTATAATAAGACGATGTGTCTTGCGCAACAACCAGACCCCTACCTCCAGGATCAAAGTCGCACTTGCTTATTCAAGGTCAACAGTGTCTATTTGAGGGTAAATGTCGTGTCCGGTCCATAACTTTCTTATCTTTGAAGGGATTTTGTAAATTCTTTCTTCAATTTTTCACAATATTGTGACGATGTGCAACAACCGGTCACATACCTCCAAGGTCAAGGGCAGACCTGGGGGTCAAAGATTAACATAATCTGTGATAGGGTATATTTTGTGTCCGGGCCATAACTTTTTCATAGATCAAAGGATTTTTAAAATACTTGGCACAAATAGACACATTAATAAGACAATGTGGCATGCGCAACACCTACATCAATACCTCCAAGTTCAAGGTCACACTTAGAGGTAAAATTTAAAATAGTCTGTTATAGGGTATATTTTATGTCAGGTCTATAACTTCTTCATAGATCAATGGATTTTGAAAATACTTGGCACAAATAGTCACAATAAGAAGTTGATGTGTCATGTGCAACACCTGCACCCCTAAATTCAAGGTCAAGGTCACACTCGTAGGTTAAAGATTAACATAGTCTGTAATAGGGTATATTTTGTGTCCGGTTTATAACTTCTTCATAGATCAATGGATTTTGTAAATACATGGCACAAATAGTCACATTAATGAGACGTTTTGTCACGTGCAATAACCAGTCACCTACACTAAGGTCAAGGCAAAGATTTTTGAAATATTGATAACCACATCAACGTATTTCTATTGACACATGCGGTATATAGAAGTTATTTCATTTTATTTCATTATTAAATAAATTTATTGTTTTATATCAAAAGTAAAATTATAAATGTAAGTGTTGAAAAAAGGCAGCCTTGGTTTAACTAAAAGAATGTTATTCTTTAAAACAGTTGTAAATGTAAATAAAATGAATAAACATAAATTTTTTCACGTCGTCCGTTTCTTACGAGTATAGGACCAAATTTATAAACCTATAGGAAAAATGTTCAAAAATTTCTGATCCAGATCTTAGGAGCTTACATAAATGTTCTATACAACTACAGAGTCAAAGTCTCATATATAAAACTATCAAAAATGTATACTAAAAAGATTAAGATTTAATAATAATAATAATTATTATAATAAAAAAACAAATGTAAATTAATTGATCTCATATTTATGGTGATGGACAATACATGTATGACCATATTTGTTTTATATCATCTCATGTATCATAAGAAGTAATAAGAAACATCATGGTATCATTTCGTTTAAACGTTTTAACATTGATTCTCCACTAAACGTGCAAATTAGAAAATATTCTGTCCCTCGAGTATATTTTGTTGCACTGCAGTTGAAAAATACTTTTTGGGCATTCTATTGCTTCATTTCATAGTCATGTATGTAAAGCATTCAAATTAATGACTTAGTCTGTTGGATTTATACGAAAATATTATCATGCAAAGGTGCTGTATAACCCATTATGTAATGTCCCCAGGCTTGGGTCCCATATTACAGTTGGTTTAACATATTTTAACCTGAAACATGTGTTGAAGAAAAACTGCTTTAGTATTAAGTTTTAGTTTAAATGTCTAAGTGAGCGATTTTTATTGTTTTCTACAGTGAATTTGAAAAAAAGTTACCAGCTGAAATGCATGTCCCTCATATATTGAACAGATACGTTACCACACTTCAGGTAAACCCGAGTAAGAGTAATATGAGCTTGTAACATATTAAAAGTTTGCTTTTGAACTCAAGTTTTATCATATTTCATTATTCAAAAATAATTTTGACGACAATATTCATGCTAGAACCACAATGACTTTGCAATGATGAGGCAATTTGGATTATACTTTAAAGTGAAACAGATACGTTACCATGATATCCCAACGAGAAACATTTACTATTACCAGTACTTAAAAGTAGGATCCCATTTATGCATTATTAAAATATATGCTTTACAAAACTTAATATTTCAATATATTTGGCAAACATATGTGTATATCTGATATATTTTAGATTTTTGACCAACAGATACGTTACCAACAGATACGTTACCAATATTTATTGTTTGAATCTTAATTGACGATTTTGCTCAATTTTGAAATGATTTCATGTAAAAAATCACAGCATAACGTACGTGTAGCCGATAAATGATGCTTTGATCTCGATTTTATTGGAAAACTGAAAATGTGAATCAGGAATTTGAAATTAAGGATTAGTGAGTTTTCTTGAAAATAAAATGTTGAAAAAACTAGAAAGAAACATATAAAGATTTACTGTTTTATTTCTTGGAATAAATATATGTTGATATCTTTTTGGTTTGCAAAATTTGTATTAAAAATAAAATGTTAAGGACTGTATAACTTTTGGTAACGTATCTGTTTATCATAGTAACGTATCTGTTTAGAAAGAGATCTGAGTACTGTTAAATATATATAACTAAATCTTCAACAAAACTTTGGTTTAAATAAGTAATATATGGTTAGGCAATATATAACAGCACTGTAACTTAATGAAAAAAAAACATATTAAATTAAATTATTTTTAAATGAATGCCCGTTAGTTTCTAATATTTAGTCAGGGTCGTATCAAGATTTTCTGTCTATGGTAGGGATGGACTAATTGGATATAGCTCAAAATCTTGGAAGTGCACATATATATGGATTGATTATTACTTTGTCTTAGTTGATTTTTTAAGCGGTACCATTGTTTCTGATATAATTTTGTTAAATGTAGATAAGCATATACACGTAGGCTTACTTATATCACGAAGTATATCGAGATTGTACCAGTATATAAAGAAAAAGTATATAGAAAAATAAAGACAATTGAACAGCAGATGAACCAAAAAGACAACAGAATGTCAATTCACACTAGTTAGTCTATGAAACACTCATGTTAATCTAGCTAATAAATATTCTTCTAATAGATGAGTGTCTTTATTCAAATGTTCTTGTTAAGTTCAATCGGTTTCTTAAAGTCACAATGTTATTTGACTATTTGAAGCTACACATAAAACAATAAAACCTAAAAAAAACTTTAAATGAAATTGTGTGTTCTGTTTAATATTAAAAGTACTGGTTCAGACATATTATTTATTGGTCAGTTGTTTAAAAAGCTTTATGGATATCTATCTATGTATTCAGGGTTTTTCATAATTTTGTTCATAGAAGAACTGTGAAACAGATACGTTATTATGATTTAATATTTGTTTCCACTTAGCGGAATATATTTATACTATTAAGTAAATTCGAGCAACATTGTGTCAGTAGACAAGTATGGAACATCAGTATTTTTATTGACCAAAAATGCTTTTATAAGTAACTCATGTATTTGGAATAAACAAGTCTGATTAAGAAGTAACATTTTCACCAGCTTCAGTTCACAAGCTATTCACAGACGTAGATTTTTTTAAAAATACATATTAATGCATATTATTTTGTAATATATACTGGTGCTATAATGCTGAAAGAATGATAATAATTTTCTAAATCGTGTATATTCATGCTAATTATTTCTATCTAGTCTCTGAAAGCAATTGGAAAAATGGTAACGTATCTGTTTTTGCACAAATCTCGAATTCTTGGTAACTTAATTTCAGGAAATATTACAAGTTTTTTGGTGAAATGTTAAAAGAACCAGTATGTGTTCAATGTTATACATGAGTTGTACCAACTAAAAAAGGTGTCTGGGTAACTATTCGCAAATGTCAATAATTCACTATTACTTACAGCCTAATTTGACTGTTTAGTGGAGAATCAATGTTAAATGCTTTATCAGAAAGAGTGTTATTTCAGTGAGAACACAAGAGTTTCGGTTAAGAATGAGTTCAAGGGCCAGAGCAAAGTAATCTTTTTTTTCTTCATATTTTGCCTTCATTTAGGCAATTCAGCTATATATAGGACATCATCTTTTTATAGGTAAATAGGTATTATGACTGAAAGAAATCAGTTCTTTATCACTTGATTTAAGAACTTAATGTATCACATACCGTGCATATTTAGCAAACATTTATCACCTGAATTTTCTACGAGCTGCACTCTTACTCAATTATATATGCTTAGTGCGTAATGACTGGTTTGACGTTTTGTTATTTAAAGAATATTTTAACACGACCCACCTTTCCCCCTATTGAACATAGAAGGATATTATGCAATAAAATCACTGTTGACTTTCTTTATTTAGACATATGACGTAACCATTAGACATGTGACGTAAAAAATGCGACGCGCTGAAAATAAATTAGGCCCAATTTAGCTTTATATCCAGTACGACAGCATTTATTTGTTGATATCGTGTTAGAATCGAAATAATATATCCAAATCTATGATTTTATATCGCTTGATTAAATGACTGTTTGTCGTTCGGTTGCATATGGTGGCTGATTTTTTTTCCATTCGTGTTTTATTAAACTTCGCCCCGCTTCCGCTAATTATCGTGTTTTCGTCCCGCGACCCCGCCGTTTTATTTCTTAAATCTCGCTCCGCGCCACCTTGGGTCGAAGTTTTATCTATTTTACTAAGCCCCGCATCCCCGCTTATTAGCGTGTTTTTGCTCCGCGCCCCGCCATTTAAACTTGTTAATTCTCGAGTTTTCGCTTGACGGGGTCGCGGGACGAAAACATAAATGGCATAAACCAGCCACCATAGTTGCGTATGATAAAATTCTTCGCATCCACACTCCAAACAGTGATTTTATTGAGCGATAAAATCACTGTTAGGGGTACATGTATATTATTTCTAAAACATAAAAAAATAAAATAAAAAACATCACCTGCTTAAGTCGTTTGTAGTTTTCCCTCGACAAAATCGTCTGCGAAGTTTTAAAGCCATTTAACGTCCGTCATAAATAATGACATTTCGCCTTATAAGACAGTCATGTTACTTTAATTTCTATGTTAAGGGCTCTCGAATGCTGTTTTCACAAATATTACCCTAAGAAAATAAACCTTTTTACTCAAGATACTTCAATGTGTCATTAATTGTTGCTAATAAAAGAAAAATAAAAGAAATGAAGGAAAGTTGTCCCTGTTTATGAATGCTAACTATCTGTGCAATATATTTTCTTTATTTTTCGATCATTATAATGTCGGTCTGGCAAAATACCTTACTACACTTTTCTTTGAATTGCGTTTGCATAACGCATTTTTTTTAAAACGGAGCTATACCGACTCCGGTTGGTGTTGTTGTTGATATGTCCAAGTTTTTTTCCCGAGGGCATATTAGCATTATATGTATACCATGTGTGCAGTGTAATGTAAGCATTCTGGAACTGGAAACGGTGATCTGGTCTTAAATAAAAAAAAATGGCTCACAGTCTCATTTAAAATAAGATGTAACTGACGGCAAAATATTTCATTTTTTATTGTTGAAAGGCGATTGGGGCATGGAAAAGGACAGCTATGGAAGTGATTTCAAAAATCCTCTATATTTTTGAGACCATTAAGATACTGATATATACCCCTAAAATCCAAAAACAAAAAGAGCAAAAAATGAAGTTT
Organism: Ruditapes philippinarum; assembly: GCF_026571515.1. Classification (NCBI taxonomy): domain Eukaryota; kingdom Metazoa; phylum Mollusca; class Bivalvia; order Venerida; family Veneridae; genus Ruditapes; species Ruditapes philippinarum. Next base: position 209,483 of record NW_026855786.1, read on the forward strand.
TTGAAGTAAAATTATAAGTTCAAAGAGGAAGTAGCTCTTGAAAAAAGGCAATACTAACTAAATCAATTTACAATAGAATTCGAAGTTCAAAAATGATATAGAGATAATTCTGGGAAAACAGGAGCTTGCGTTTTGTAACTCTTATCTATATGACAAGAAGTTAAAGTAAAAGATACCATTTGTTAATATAAATTCCAAGTTCAAGGGGGAAAATTTGTATGAACTATTATAAGTGTTTATATCATCTGACTGAACATATGAGAGTACACACTTGAGAACGGCCATTTGTCTGTAGTTTTTGTAACAAAGGGTTCATCAAAAAGTGGAATCTAAAATCACATTTACAAACACATAATTCAAATAAAGTTGATAAGTAAATGTCGTAACAAATTGTGTACGAACTTAAAGTCGAAAAATCTAAATTTAAGGACATATGTACAAAGACATTTTTATCATGCTTTTATGTAGTAAATGTAAATGGAGTTCACGAAGAACCGTAATTTATAAGTTCATGCACATAGACATTTTTATCATGTTTTTATGTAGTAAATGTCAAAAGGAGTTCACAAAGAACCGGAATATAGGAGTTTATGTACATAGACATTTTTATCATGTTTTTATGTAGTAAATGTAGAAAGGGGTTCACAAAGAACCGGAATATAGGAGTTCATGTACAAAAACATTTTCGTTAATTATGTTTGAATGTAAAACATGTATTACTACATTATTTTAAATTCAGTGAGTTTCTATGAAGCTGTTGTATATAGCAAAAGACTTGCACAGTGTCGGAATTTAAAGGAACGCCACTGAGTTTTTTTTCCGCATAAAATAATTGAAACTATTTTTTTCAATCATTGGTATTCTAGTTCACGAAGTCTTGATTAATCGCTTATTTGAAAAATGACAATTTAATCACCTTGTGTCTCCTGTATAAAAATGTTTTTTATTGTGCATAATGACCTTAAAATTCAAATGCGTTTTTAAACCATTCTTGATTTAAGTCGCACACAAGTATTTGATTTTCAATTTTATTTTTAGAGATTAATAATTATTCTTCCCCTTTATTAACTCTGATATATCTATCAAGTTATTCTATTTAAGAACTTGAATATTTATATTTCCATACATTTTAAACCTCGTTGGGGAATGTACAAAGAGTTAACCTTGTTGATATGAGCCGCGTCATGACAAAACCAACATAGTGTGTTTGCGACCAGCATGGATCCAGACTAGCCTGCGCATCCGCGCAGTCTGATCAGGATCCATGCTGTTCGCTTACTAACTCTATTACAAGTAGAGAAACTGATAGCGAACAGCATGGATCCTGATCAGACTGCGTGGATGCGCATGCTGGTCTGAATCCATGCTGGTCGCAAACACACTTTGTTGGTTTTGTCGTGACGCGGCTCATATATGTAATTGTAATTATTCAGAGAGATCTGAATTTTAAGGGAACATTATACAAAAACATTATATTCACTCAAGAATTGTATAGCCACTTTTGATAAAATTTGGAGAATAAATATTTTTTGTTGTTATTTTGTAATACTTTCTACAATTTTTCACAATATTGTGACGATGTGCAACAACCGGTTACCTACCTCCAAGGTCAATGTCAGACCTGGAGGTCAAAGATTAACATAGTCTGTTTTTGGGTATATTTTGTGTCCGGTCCATAACTTTTTCATAGATCAAAGGATTTTGAAAATACTTGGCACAAATTAATAAGACAATGTGTCATGCGCAACACCTACATCAATACCTCCAAGTTCAAGGTCACACTTAGAGGTAAAATTTAAAATAGTCTGTTATAGGGTATATTTTATGTCAGGTCTATAACTTCTTAATAGATCAATGGATTGTGTAAATACTTGGCACAAATAGTCACAATAAGAAGTTGATGTGTCATGTGCAACACCTGCACCCCTAAATTCAAGGTCAAGGTCACACTCGTAGGTTAAAGATTAACATAGTCTGTAATAGGGTATATTTTGTGTCCGGTTTATAACTTCTTCATAGATCATGAGATTTTGTAAATACATGGCACAAATAGTCACAATAATGAGACAATGTGTCACGTGCAATAGCCAGTCACCTACACTTAGGTCAAGGCAAAGATTTTTGAAATATTGATAACCACATACACTTATTTCTATTGACACATGCGGTATATAGAAGTTATTTCATTTTATTTTTCATTATTAAATAAATTTATTGTTTTATATCAAAAGTAAAATTATGGACTAAATGTCCTGATACATGTCTCAATCTTTTGAAAAAAGCACAATTTTATGCTTCATATAATACTTCCCTTAGGAGGAGAACGTTGGTAACTCTGTTACAAATTTTTGTCTTAAGACAAACAAAACAAAGAAGAATGAAGAAAAAAAAGGACAATGTACATTCAATTTTTTATTATTAAGCTAATTTCATTTGTTTATTATAACATTTACTTTTTAAGAAATTACATTTATTTTATTTAATGTGACGTGTGAAATAACTTATGTCTTTAGACAAACAAAGACAAACAAACATTTTCAGAGTCTCTAATTGAAATAGCTTTTTTGGTGTACATCATGTCACCGAGCTTTAAGCATTTAAAATAAACGTTTAACTTAAGTGATAGTGCCATGTATGTATATCATATTCCTTTTTTATTATTCTAATAAATAACGTGTCAATGAGCCAGCCTATATTCTAATGACATTAACCAAATTTAGACAGGGAACCAGAGAGTATAATTCATCGCATTTCCTTTACCTATCGTAATGCATTTTCCAATCGATTGTTGCCTTCTTATATGTAAGAGTCATTGTAGATAGAACATCAGCAATGCACAACAAACACAAATAAGTGTAAACATACATTTTAAAAGAAAAAAGGGATTGATTTAGAGATCTGAAGATTTTAAATTCAGTGTACGAACTTGTAATTATGTCATTATAGGCTAGGTGGATGTTGGTAATTTTTAAGGCGTATTGATTTTGCTTCTAGCAGACATTTCAATCTTTGTCGCAACAGACAAACACGGGTTTATTCAGAATTTCAGACATGGCATTACTTTGTGAATATATGCATAAGGTTCTACTTTTTCATAAACAAAAATAACAACGAGCACATACCAAGACAAATTGATAAGTGCACCGGATATTCAACTGTAATAGAGAGCAATTGTCAAGACTGATTTTGTACATTATCTGTGACTGTTCACATCATTTTGCGGCGTCTTTGATGTGCAACATCAACATTTAACTTGTATATTTAATAATTATATTTAATAATATGATAAATTACCGATACACCATCAAAATCCGTTTAAAGAAAGGTAACTTGTAGATATGTAAATGCTGTTGAGGAACAATAGAAGTTACTTCCCTTTCTTTATGTAATTATAAAGGGACAAAGAACCAAATACTCAGAGACGATTAAATTAAATCGTATAAACCAGGAATGTGGATCACATATGTAAGATAAGTTGCATTTCCTCCATATCATATAATGCACTAGCAAGGTTACATACATATATGGCAAGAAACGAGTTGAAAAAAGGTAAGAATTGTGTTTATTACCAAATTAGGTAAATTTGTCTAGTTTGATTTTCTTAGTTCTATTGGACTCCACTGAACAACGAATGAGTACTTTAGCATGATGATTTCTGCAAATACCAATGTGATTTAGACAATTTGATTCTCAGACTGAATGTTTGTCTGTCTGTCTGTCTGTCTGTCCGGACGCGTTTATGATCACCTGCTAGACATTGTCTATATATCGTGCAAATTATCCAAAGGGATCTGCATTTACAGCGAAAATAAAAAGTAATATGGGCGTACCATATTAACATTTTGTATGGGAAATGTACATGATACGGTAAAGGTCATATGGCGACTATACAGCTTGACTATGGCGCCACTGCATATATTATTTCGGATGGTAACTTTTGACGGAATCTAAATTAAATAAACGTTTCTTATTCATATAGCAAACTGTTGTTGTTATTCTCAGTCTCCAGTCGGAAATATTTAAACGTAAGTCGTTGAAAAAAGGCAGCCTCAGTTTAACTGTAAGAATGTTATTCTTGAGAATAGTTGTTAATGTAAATAAAAGGAATAAACATCATTTTTTCATGTCGTTCGTTTCTTATAAAGGCTAGTTTTGCTATTACGAGTATAGGACCAAATTTATAAACAACGCCTTTGCATCAATTTATAGGAAAAATGTTCAAATATTTTTTATCTGGATCATAGGAGCTTACATAAATGTTCCATACAACTACAGAGTCTAAATCTTATATATATGGCACGAAGGGTTAACATGTAATTGAACTCTCATGATCGTTTAAATCATGACTTTATGATGAGAAAGATGAGCAGTAGGAAAAAGGCCCTGCCGTCCAAAAATGACAGGGCGGACAAAAGCTCTCCTGGATAATAGTCGTCCTGCGAAAATGACAGGGCGAAAGAAAGCCCTCTCATGAAATTGAAAGGGCGGACAAAACCGTCATGTGAAAATGACAGGACGAACAAAAGGCCTTAATTACTGCCAAAATGTTCCCGCTTCTTATTAGGGTTGTTGATTTGTTTCAACACTAAATTATAATATAATTCAGGCGCGAATCAAGGTCTCTAAAAGGCACCTGTTCACTCATTATAATTAAAGCTTGGATGGGCATTGTGCATTATGTCAAAAATATCTATTACATACTGTTTAATACTGTAGTGTCAATTAAATGTACAAATATTTTCATAATTTTGTAATAAATTGTTATGCACTTCAGAGTCCATCTAAGCTCTTGATATTTATATAACTTTTGTTCTTAAAATGATTGCCTTTTGATCTTCATGGTAATAAACTTGTCATTTTCTGTTTGGATTATTTTATTAACAATAAACATAATAAGGCACATAAAAAACACTAACTTTACAATGTTTAAATAAAATGATGCAAATACTTTGGCAATGTTCTAAGGTTTCACTTTGTTCAAAACTTAAATTACCATATTATTAAGCTATTTGTTTCCAGCAGCTACTTAATTTGATAATCAAAAATGTCTTGGCTGATAATCAGCAAATGCTTTCTGTATTGCAGATAGATTAATGAATGTGGCTTTCAATTAAAATAAAATGTAAATACATGTGTATTATTATAATCAATGTTTATTTAAGTCTATTAATTGGTTGAATTGACTAATAACCAATACAGAATCAAACAACTTTTAACTGACAGTATAGCTGGATGCTGCAAACTGACCAGTGAAAGAATATTTTGTGTAATTGCTTATAACACTGGCAGTAGAATTTATGTCCAACAAAAAGCTTAAACCATTATTCTTGGAGTTTGGGAATTTAGTATGCTTTTGGCCAATAAAGATATTTTATTAGTAAATATTCCATGAAATCTATAAATTGTTTCAAATCTTTTTACAGCTCAGTTAAGGTGACAACGGAGTCAATTATCACTGAAAATACCTAAAATGAGATTTTTTGCTAAGTAGATTTATCAACCTTTTCTGAACACATTCGTGATTTAATTTTGGAAGCAGTTAGTCCAAAAAATGTGTTTTTAAACGATTTAAAACGGTACCTATACTATTTGTATCTGCTATTCGCGTAACCTGTCGATTATCGATAACGCTCCGCCCCCTGTTGAGGCATCAATGAGGGAAATCGGTAGTTCCATATATATCCGTGAATTACAGGTCCATACTGGTCCATACTTCTCGTAATACATGTATCGTTCATCTACCGTACATCTTTTATGAATATCTCAACATTTAGCCTTTTTTATAAATTAAGAAATGGTCGGCCAATGTACGTAACATAATGTATGAAACATAAATAATTAAGCATAGCGGCAAATCGCACGACCACGGGGTTGATTAAAAATGTAGTTGCTAAAATATCCATAATGTGTGAAAATAATTTGTCTATCCCGTTAATCTGAGATATATAACATTGAGTTGATAGACTTTTGTACGGATTCAAGGGCTTACTTTACATTCAACCTCGTTTTCTAACAATGTCAAGTAAAACAACAACAGACGACATTTTTTATGTGAACGCTTATATGAAATGTGGTAAGGTGTCCCTGACAAATTTCTAAACCATTTTAGATTGTCTAAGGATGATTATTTCTCTATGAATAAAAAAAGATATTAAAATATATTCTCAGTGAAAATAAATTGTTCGCCAGTAAATCCGACACAGTACTAATAAATCTGGGACAAAGTATGAAATTTATTGTCTATCCCGGTAGAAACTGGATCTCTATGCCGTGCATAGATGATATTCATGATAATAGAAGTCAAGAAGGCCACATCATAATGATCGAGTAATGCCTTTTATATCTATTAAAATATGTGAAGCATTATCAATTTGGTGGAAAAAATATATACTATCCCGTTCTTATTTGTACATCTACCATGGACTTTAAAAGACTGTCAGAAGCTCAGTTTTTTGTTATTTTATTTTATATTTTAACGGAATTTCATACACGAATACACAGGCAGAGTGACACTGGTATAATACAATAATAATGCTGATGATAATAATAATAAACTTCAAATAGGAAACAATTAAATACCCCGCTAGCGGTGCGCAAATGCGTTCCATTTGCCCCCACTGAGTGCCTCAAATTTTACCGATAGTCACGTGACATGTGCGACAGATACCAGACGAACAGTAAATCACGTTAAGAATTGAAGATATTTCGGCTATAAACTGATATTAATCAGCAGCTTTTTAATTGGTCAGATGTCACTGGGTCATAAAATGTTGTTAGAGTATGTTACCGCAACTTGTGACCCTCTCTGGTGCGATATTTGTGTATTATGCAATATTTTAGCGTGAAACGTAGGGGTCCGAGAGAGAACAGCCGATTTATGACACTTCGTTTGATGCGGGTCGGACTAACTTTGAATCGGCATAACTTTTTTAATAATCAAGCAATTAACATGCGGTTTAAAGCACATGAAAGGAAATTCATTTACGGAGGGAACCGTGTCAGGGATTTTTGTTTGCTCAATCAGCGACTTAATTATCTTTAATTACGTAATATGTATGGTGAAAAAAGTCGCATATTTTGTTTGACGTTACGTAATATTTTTTTGAGAAAAGATATAAAATATTTGAGACACGGTTCCCCAGATAATATAAGTATGGTTATTTTCCAAAAGTTTGATGACAAAAAAATAAAAAATGACTTTGATATGACGATTTAAAATTTTAGGATTTTTATTCAAAATCAATCATTTACAAAGGCATTTTTTTCAAATATGTTATTTTTTATGATGATCAACGACATTTAATGCACAAAGATTAAATGAATAACAATTATTACTAAAATAACTTGGTTTAAATGACATTTATGTGAGTACCACGGAAAGTGTCTGTTGTCACCTTAAGTATATTAGTATAAGTACCTATTTTAAATAAGCGCTTCACACAGTTGTAAGAAAGACAGTCCAGGACTGACCAGGATGGGTGGTGTGAAATGCTGCAAATTGAAAAATATAGCTCGAACCTATGTACAATTGTGGCAACCTATATACAATTGTGGGGTAAAAAATTAGGACAATTTCTAACACGTTAATATTGCATGCTATTCTAATGACAATAGCTGCTAAGCGTACTTAAAATGTAATACCAGTGTTCTGCCTTGTCGAAGATATGATGCATTAAATTGTTGCTAGTTTTCTATACCGCATGGAGCGTAAGTGTTTACATCATGCGATTTAAAAACAAATGGAAACCTTATTAATGTAACGTTATTAAACATGTTGGTTGAATTGGAAGGATTCGAACCCATGGAGCGCAATTGGAAATATCTGCCCTCAGGGCGATTTGATGGTCACTATTGTATTGGGCATAGGTTTTCGGCGCGTTGGTTGGTGGCTGCCCACGGGGGCCCCTCGCCCACTTTGCGGCCCTCCAACCTTTCAGAACCATAATATTGAAAATTATTGAAAAAATGTTGGAGTTATGTAGTTCATATTAAGATGAGTGCTGAAAAATGTGCAGCGAGTTGCATACCTTAATAAATCATTTTTTAATTTTTGTGGGAAATGAATTGAATTAAAAGCATATACCAAATATTAAAACATGTTTCTAATGAAAAATACTGCAGTTTACATGGTTTTGGGGGGTGGGACTGAGGGTTGTGGGGTGGGTGGCCGATCAGCGCGCCGAACACCTATGGTATAGGGTGGTTCAGGAAATGTATATTTGAAAAGTTGATGTGTTGATGCATAATTTATAGTTCACGTTGATTGAATGCACTTATTGTATACATGTATCTAGCACATATTAGAAGCAGTTTGAACGTTATTGCTAAATTAATATCTCGAGAAAATGCACTGTCAAATGTATATACATTTAGCTAGCACATATTTTGAGCAGTTCGAATGTTTTTGCTAAATTCATGTCAGGAAAAATGGCACTGAACTCGAGATCTTCATGGTTACTACCCAAATTATTGTGTTTCAGATAGTGTCATATTTGATTTATGAGCGCTAGTATATGCATATTTGTTGGAATGCTGCTTTATTTGCTAAAGTTGAATTGCTTACATGGCAGTGTTGTATTATAAATGACAGAATGGCTGGGCACGATTAGTTTTTTTTTAGTATTCAATTCGCCGGAGCCAATAATAATATGATATTGGCGAAGCCAATATTTTATGTTATTGGCGGAGTCTTCGACTGGAAAACGGGAAATCTCCCGTTCACCATCCGAAGTCTAGTGGCGGCCGGCGAATATACATTTTGTGATACTGGCGATACTTGTTTCTGCTTCCCAGAACCAATTTCGCGCAACAGTGTCAATGCTGTGTTGTTGCTCATATACATTTGTGAAAATTGACTATTTTGTGAATGAAGAATTGAAAGACTAATATTGCTTGAACAGCTTTGATCAATGATTTTCTAGAACATACTGTTCCAAAAAGCTATACAGTTTGTTCCATGTGCTTATTTGTTTGCTTTGCTATGGATGCCCTAACAGGGTTTTGTATGCCCGGTATCCAAACCTTTTGGCTTTTATTAATGGAGTCGTGCCCATAAAATGCCAAAGACTAACTAAGACATTACTCAGTGAGATAAATTACATATGCCACTATGTATGACTATAAAATAAAATTAGTTAAAGTATGATATTGTTTTGTTGTTGTCACAAATAACACGTGCACCCCTTCTAGATCCTCGCATGTAAGCTTTTAAAAAAATAATAACATGCTCACATCGTACACATAACAAGAGGATGTTTGTTTGTTTTTGTGTAAAATTAAATTTTATCTTATCGACTAAACTTTAAAAACACTATGCTACGAGTGAGATACTGTATTTGAAGTTCACGAGATGGAGTAAAATTACATCTTACACGACAAACCATTTTTCTTTTTATTGTATTTTTGCTTTAATAAAGGTTTAAATGAAATTTCCTTAATATGAACTTCAATATCAAAATCTATTTTGCCCACTGATAGCCCTCAATTTCAGACGAATTTCTATTAAATACATGTCTAGATGAAAAAATCAAAGTAAAATGTCTGTGATAATATTTATTTTAAACATAAATATGAATGGTCGTTGTTTTAATTATTAAAATGTGGTCTTTGAAATAAAATTAAATTTTGATAACTTTAACTGTGAAATTATCAAAAATAATTTTCACGGATGAATCAGTTATCCTCTCAAAAGCAAAAAACAAAGTTGAATAATTGCATTATTTATTGCATCTTGTAGTCAAGTCAATTTGTGGAGGAAAACATCGGAAAACAACAACAACAACAACAATAAAACATACACACACGCACACACGCACACACACACGCACACACACACACACACACACACACACCATTTTTTAACAAAATAAATTGAGGCAAATGCTTGAAAACTAAGTATGGTGGGAAAATTCAACATATCCGCCATATATAATCACAACTAAAAATATTGAAGTGTATATGGATTTCGTATAGAAAGTACCTTAAATTAATGAATATTTCTAATGGACAAAATGTTTTACTCTTTCCTAGTCACATGTACTATAGCGCAAAATCCCTGAAAATTGTGTTGTTGAACGGTTTTCAGCGTTATTCATTATATATGCCCGAAAAAATTTCGGGCATATTATGTTACACTCCCTGGCGTCCGTCCGTCTGTCCGTCCGTTAGCAATTTGGTTTCTGGAGCATAACTTAAGTTCCATTTGGCCCACAATATTCAAACTACATAGGATGATTGTCGATATTGGGTAGAAGACCCCTATTGATTTTGGGATCACAAGATCAAATGTCAAGGTCACTTTAACCTTAAAACTGAAAACAGTTTCCTGAGCATTAATGAAGATCCATTTGGTCCACAATATTCAAACTTTATAGGGTGATTGTCCATTTTGGGTAGAAGACCCCTATTGATTTTGTGGTTACAAGGTCAAAGGTCAAGGTCACTATTACCTTAAAATTGAAAACAGTTCCCGCTCAATAATTTAAGTATTAATCAACCTACAGTGGTAAGATTTTATAAGATGAACAGCCATGTCCAATATATCCATCTGTCAGAGCATTTTTACTTACAAGATAACAACTTGATGGTGGTGCTTTAGAAATAGCAACTGTATATATATGAAGGTTCTTCAGCTATAAAGGAGGATTGCATTTTGAAGGAGGTAAAACTTTATTTAATTCCCATGTCTAACAAATACTTCAAACTTACTATAAAACACTTTTGGGCATATAATGCTCCGCCTAGCGGTGCTCTTGTTGCTGATGAGTGGATGTCGATGTTATCATTAAAAAGAGGCGAACGGCTGATAACGTTACTCAAATTTTGAAGACATTCAAACTTAAATACCCTTTTATCTTCAAAAGAAAATCATTTTGAAGGTATGGTTTGGAATATATAATGACGAAATGCGGACGTTTACGAATCGTATCTCAAAATGATTTATTATCATTAGAAAATGTAAGTTTTTGTGACTTTTTAAAAACAATTAAAAATTACCGCCTCTCATCGGAAAGTGTGGTTATTTTCAGTCAAATTTCACATAAGTAATGCTTGGACAGGGCCAGAAATTTGTTAGCATGCGCGCTACTTTGGATGTTGACTATGAATCCATAACATTGATTTACTCGAACACAGTTGGGATATGTTCAAAATAGATGAATATTTACCGTCCGTCAATTGTGTTTTTTACACCGACATGTATATACTATTTCGAACGGTTGTCTGTCCATTTGATTGTACGGTGTGGTTTACAAAAGTTAAAACAAGAAAGCTATATAGGCGTAGGTATATTAGTGCATCAACGTATTCAAGAAAATTTTGATATATCAGTTATTGATAAAACTGTAGATGGGATACTAGGTTTAAAGCTGGTACATATAGTAACAGGTTACGGATTAATAGTGTTTTCATGTTATCTACCACCGGAAAACTCTTCCAGAGGTCGCGATGCGCAAGGATTTTATTCACATTTACTAGCGCAGATATACATGAATAGTGAGGCAGACAGTATAATTATAGCGGCAGACTTTAATTCCCGTATTGGATCCCTATCCGACATATTGGACGATATTGAAACCATTCCTAAACGCAACATTATAGATGAATCCATTAATCAGCATGGTCATGAGTTGTTAGAACTCTTAAACGAAGCCAAATGTTGCGTCCTTAACGGTAGATTCGACGAATCACATGATAATTATACCTCTATATGTGTGTACCGCACGATGTTTTTCATAATTGTTTAAATTTCCAGACAGTAACTGTCAAGTGTATTGTTGAAAAATACAGTCTTCACGGTTATTAGGAGTGAGATCACGTTTACCGGATCATTGCGTTCTATTGACCGAACTACGGTTGTCTGTCTATCAACCCACACATGAACAGTCAAAATATCCGGAAATTAATAGTGTACGATTTAAGCTACACAAAATACCCGAAGACTTTATGAATAACGAGTTATCTAGATTAGCTTTACTAGAAATTATTTCACAAATTGAACGCTGTCGAGAAAACCAACAGGATATTGACTTGATATACGAAAATCTATGTGACGTTATTGTTTGGTTTTATTAACCTGTCAATTACATACTGATTACACGGTCGATGCACACATTATATTAATCTTCGGTAGATTTTCGGTAAGTTTCCGTGTGATGTACGCTTCACGAAGAAGAAGAAGAAGAACGTTTATTTCACTTAAACTACAAGTTTCTCGTGATTAAAATATATACAAGCATACATATATAATGACATGAAAAATACAATGACATGAAAGTAAACATATAATTATTATGTTTACTTTTATGTCATTGTAAACTGACATACAAAAAGTACCGAAATTACGAACCTATGTTACCCTTAAGGAGAAAAATATGATCAGTTAAATTTGAATAAAAATGAAAGATCAATGTTATCTCAATTTAGGTGTGGCATTCTCCCGTTAAGGATTGAAACTGGACGTTATATCAGTGAAACACCAGAGCAAAGAATTTGTCTGTTTTGTACCGATAATAAAATAGAAGATGAAAAGCACTTTTTAGTCCAATGTCCCTTTTACAACAACATCAGAGTAGACATTTTAGTGAACAATTTATGAATGCAGATTTTATGAACATGAACGATGATATGAAAATGAAATATCTTGTTGTAAGTTTTCCACGAAAAGTAGCTAAATACCTTGTTAATGCTTATCTTAAAAGAAAGAAATCTTTGTTTAATCGTTGAAATATTTATCCTGTAATATTGATGATGTGTACTGTATAATAAGTTCATGTGAACTATTTATAATGTATATATGTTTCAGGTGACTTATTGGTCCATTGGGCCGGGTGTTATGTTAAATTATTTAATTTCGTTATTTGTAAACTGTCATACACATGTCACTATAATAAAATATTTACTGACTGACTTACTTACTTACTTATAGTCACCGTTGTGAGTGATATTTCATTAGGCCTGAAAATATTACACATTTCACAGTTTTAATGTTGAATTTTATATTATCTACCGGCTCTTTCGTTAAAAGCGGTCTAGTAAATCATATACCATATAAATCATACTCGTACAGACGTGAAAGCATTTACAGATAAACTTATAGTTATAGCTACGATTTTTTTACAAATGAATTTGATACATGTAATATATTTACTTATGACTTTATGTAAATATTTCATGTTTATGGAAGGTGACT
>NW_026855787.1:0-16150 GCF_026571515.1 Ruditapes philippinarum
AGAAAAGATCGGGGCTTTCTGGAACCACCCGGGGGTCGTTGCTTTTTCTGCCTGTGTACCCGGGGGTGGGGGAAAAATAAATGCCTCTCCACGGGCTAATTTGCAATCTCGAATTTCAGCAAAATAATTCAAATAATGACATGTTTAGTCATATTACATGTGTGCATATTGCATGCATCATGTGTGCGTGCCGTATTACTATGCACCGCATCATGTCCGCATTATGCATTGCATCAGTATAGCATTATGCACTGCATCAGTACATCATGTCAAGCGTCCATATAATCACGTTATATACAGGGGCCCGAAAAGGGGTCGTTACATACAAACGAACAGGGCGTGTTTTTACAAGGGCAGGGCGTGCAATTAATAAAAATATGCAAAAAATATTAAAAAGTGTGTACAAAGCGTAAATTAATTGGTACAACAGACGACACGTAAAATATTGGTTTATTATGAAAAACCCTGTGGACAACCACCTCCACTTTCAATTTAAGTCCTTGTTTTCTAACGGAAATAATTATTTTCATAATTTTATTGACAAATACCAAAATTACAGCTATCATGTACTCATAAATCAAAAACATTATCTCTTATACATATAAAGCATCGCGTTATTACAAACAGAAAGGATATGAATCATGTTAACATTAAACTTCAAAACCATTAACAGGCTTGCAAATATATACACTGCATACTACTGCAAACAGGTTTCCGGTACCCGCTACAAGTGAATGGGAATGGGATCTCGGTATCGGATATACACCATTGCCTGTTCATGAGTTGTCACCTGTTTTGCAAGCAAACGAGCCCGTGTTTCGGTTGTTTTACCACGCTTGTAACAACTACCCTTTTATTCATGACGGTTCAAAATCACCATATAAATCAATAGAGGTAAAAGAAGCCTTTACCGCCCTTCCAGAGGAGATTTTCAGTCAAGACCTGCTTTTAGCATTGAATATCCTTTTTGATCACGAAGCATATGACAACGCTCGTGAGTTGATTGAAAAATACGAGAGTAATCATCGCGATGTACTGGAAAATAGCGGTTTTAATCCTGAAGATGACGGTTATTTTGATATAATAGAGGAGCTCGTTAACGAAAATATCGTGAGTGAAGCAAACGAATTCATCGCTAGCATCGCAATAGCAGCATAACACGGGGGTGTTATACCCCCTCTCTTTTTTCACATATAAAGGATTTTATCATGAATATTTCAATCGGAAGACTTACGCGCCCTGCAACGTGTATATGAGGAGAATTATTGTAGGAAGGTCGCCGTTAATACCGGGCTTAAGTGTAAACACGATGGTACTAATTACTCCACCATGAAAGGAAAACCTCTTTACAGAATTGACTGTGTACCGTTGCCGGTAAGTGACTTGCAACCTGCTTTGCAAAAAAACGAACCTGCAATGCGGGCTTTTTATCAGGCTTGCAATAAGCATTACCATATCACAAAAGAAATGAGAGATGCTTATGAAGCCGTTGTAAACGGTTTTGATCAGGACCTTTTAAAAAGACTAACCTCATAACACGGGGGGTCATCGCCCCCTCTATTTTTCACATATAAAGGATCTACGTTATGGAAATCGAAGCCGGTGACTGCTGGTCGCTCTCCAATGCATATGAAAAGCATTATTGTAAAAAGGTTACTTTTAAAAACTGCATGAAACATAAACTTGCTCCTGATGGTAAAAATTACGTTACTATGGACGGGAAGCCTTTTTTCAAAATTGAATATGGTCCGTTGCCGGTAGGTGATTTACCCCCTGAGTTTCAAAAAAATGAACCCGAAATACGGGCTTTTTACCGGGCTTTTCTTGGTTACCGGGTATATCATACGGTAGTTTACCCCAAAGTGGGTTGGACCTCTACATGTCACGAGATGGCAAAAGAAATAAAAGAAGCTTATGAAGCCGTTGTAAACAGTTTCGACCCCGACTTGTTTAAAAGACTAGTGTCATAACCCGGGGGCTTCCTGCCCCCTCTTTTCCACATATAGAAAGGATTTTTACCATGTACATACTTCCTAAAACCGTCATCGCACTTTCTGACTTTTATAAGAAATATTATTGCAGAAAGACTGTTGTCGCACAAAAAACTGAATATACGCCGTTGCCCGTTCATACGCTACCTGATGCGTTAAAATCTAGTGAAGCTGTTTTCCGTTTGTTTTATCACGTTCACGAGCATCTTTATTATCAGGAGGGGTTTCGTCCGGATGTGTTTTTACAGTATTTTGATGGCATTACGGGTTCTTTCAGTCATGATCTGATTTTGATGTTGAATATTGCCTTCTGTCGGGATTTCCCAATATCCCGTTTTTAAAAGAAAAATCGCAATGAAAAGACAAATGGTTGTAGAGGCCTCTTGTAAACGAAGTATCCTTAAGGAAATAGCGAAATTCGAAAGTGAAAACTGCACTCTATAAAATAAATAAATAATTCACACCTTTGTTTTAAAACCGTACGGGCGGGGCTGTAAATGCATCGCTTGTGCGGTTTTTCAATTAAAAGGATCTACAACATGGTTTATTCATATTTAATCGACTTTTATAGGCACCTAAACACGTTAAAATACAACATGAATCGAATCGAGAGAATGGAATTCGATCATAAGAGCGGGGTTTTAATCGGGTTTATTCTGTGTCAAATAAAGGAAATCGAGGCTGTTCAAGGCAATAATATGGCTTTTGAAAAGGGTTTGCTCCTCGGTGCGGTTCACCATTACCGGCTTTTGTATCCCCGTACTTTTGAGGCGTTGTTCTTCAAAACCTAAAATAACGCCTCGTGAGGGGCTTCTATCCGTCTGGCGGTGGTTTGGGGCTCTTTTACCCTCCCATCGCCTGTACGGTCCTTATTCGGGCTTTTGAGGGTATATATACGGTATCGGAAGTTCGTAGTTTGTTTGTATCACATGGCGGTTATATTTTTTTTGTGAATTATTTTTTAAAAGGGGGTTGCTTTTTATTTTTTTTGTAGTATTGTTATTTTTATTATAAACAGAAAGCATATTTTAAATGCCCGATTACAGCTTTGGTTAAAATTAACAGTGTATATAATTATTCATATACTTAAAACATTAAATTCTTGGTAACATAAATTCTTATAAAGGGTACATAATTACTTATTTAGGTATATAATTACTTATCAATATTACATAATCACTTATTAACGTTAATAATCGCTTATTTTTGGCTTTGGCTTTGGCTTTGGCTTGGTACGTGAATGGGTGATAGAGCACGTGATAGAGCTGATAGAGCCGTGATAAAGCATGATAGAGCGGCTGATAGGGCGTGATAGAGATCGTGATGTGAGTGATAGATCGAGATCGAGCGTGATAGCGCGCCTGATCGAGCGTGAGTAAAGCGTGATAGATGCAGGATAGAGCGTACGGATAAGGCGTATAGAGTGATAGGAGCAAGTGAATGCAGTAGATAGCGATAGATAGCTGATAAAGCAGGGATGAGCAGATATCGATGAGAAAGAGATGTGATGTGAGATTGGCGATGAGAAAAATCGGGATAGATTTGTGGATATTGCGGTGAATTTAACGGGGATGGCGTTGCTATTATTGGGGTTTGTTTTTGCAATGACGGGGCTTGTTTTCTTTTGGAAGGTACTGATGATTTTATAGGTAGCGACATAGATTTTTTATTTTTTGGAGGTTAGAAAAGTGGCTTGGATATTTTTGGTACCTATGGTCTGGACAATGGCTCAACTTCTCCTTGGTTGTCGGGCGTTATTTTCTTTAATGGCGGAGATCGAGGCTTCCCCTCCCGCGAGGGAAACATTGCTTATGTATCTCTATCTTTCCGGGACTCCTTTTTTTATATTTTTCTTGGCGACTGTAACGCTGGCGATTGTTTGCTGGGTAAGAGTCATGCGCAGGAAATCCGATGGCACATTTTTGAATTTTTATTTCGAAATTGGAGAATTCGTGCTTCTCCTATGTTTTTTAGTGCTGGGGACATTCTTACTAGCGGTGCTTTATGCGGTGATGATGAATATCTTCGTTTGGGAGGATTCGGTGATTTCGGTGATGAAGCAGATACTGCCATCGCCTTTTGATTCGAACAAGGAAAAAACTTGTTGTGTTTGTTCCTAAACAAAAGAAAAGATTCTTTTCTTTTCTTAAAAAAACCTCTTAATGAACACGCGCGCGCGAGGGGAGGGTAGTTATGAACAGGTTATACACGGATACTCACATGATATAAACAGGATATCCACATTGCGATTGTTGGGGATAAGCGGGCAACATTTTTGGGGATAAGTGAACAACGGGGATGCGGGGAAAACGGAATCAGGTAAAGCTGATAAGGCATGATGCTGATAAGGCATGATAAAGCAGAAGGATAGAGAATATGACAAAAGATGCAGTAAAGCCCATGGAAAGTTTCATGGATTCCATACAAGAAGTCGGTTGCAACGAGTCGCCGTTGATCGTGATTTACGGACCTCCGGGGATAGGGAAGACATCGCTCGCGGCTGAATTTCCCGAGCCGTTTTTCATATTAACCGAGAAGAGCGCTCCGAAAGGGTTAACACTGAAAGCCCGGCTGGTCGGTGACTGGCAAGGCCTCCGTCAAACCTTACGATCACTTATAACGGAAGACCACCCTTTCAAAACCGTAGTGATTGATTCGATAACGACTGTCCAGCAAATGTTCTTTAATGAAGTCTTGAAGAAAGACGCGGATAACTGCCTTAATCCCAATGAGAGGAAAACATCGATCGAGGCTTTCCCCTATGGAGCGGGGTACAAGTTTGCGCTGAAATATTGGAATGACTTTATTAGGGGGATAAACCGTCTCAGGGATGATAGGGGCGTTACCGTTATCCTCATCGGTCATTCGAGGGTCGAGAAGTTCGAGGACCCGTTCAATGTTTCTTATGATCGTCATACCTTGGACATTCATCACAAGGCGGTGAACCTGATCGAGCTACAAATGGATGTGATCCTTTTCATCGCTCCGGATTTTTCCACACAGACAAAGGGCGGGGGAAATACGAGCAAGATATGCATGTACACAACGGAAACACCTGCACACATCGCAAAGAACAGATATGGCATGGATAGCAAGATTGCTTATAAGAAGGGCGAAGGATATCGGGAACTAAAGAAGTTCTTGCCGGGAAAGACGGCCATTGAGGAAGTTGTTCCTGTTGAGGTCAATCAGGAGATTTCCGAGCCCGAGCATTCTGTTGCCGAGGAGGAGAAGAGCGAAGATGAATTTTAACTTCTTCTTTCTTCTTGGGGAAGGAGATAGGGACCTTGAGCATCTCCGGATCTTCATAGGGCGGCGGGATAGGCTGATGAGCCTCAATGGAAGGAAGGAGTTGTTTGTTTCCGCTGTAAGCATCGCATGATTGCAAAAATGTTTTATGGAGCTCATTAACGCTTTTGGTCAGTTTTGCGATATCTTGCGGGCTTGAGAAAGCGAGATCTTTTGTCGTTTTGTCAAAAAGGGCCATGACGACGTTGTGTATGGCGGCAATTTGAGAGAATTGCATGTTTTTAAGATCGTCGATCCGCTCTTCTTCCGGTCGGGCTTTAAGGAACTCGACCATCGCTTCCCGGCGGAAGCCGGTCAAGACCGCATCTTGTGTTTGTGGGAGAGTTCTCACGACTTGGTCGGTAAGGTAATTGTATTTCGTATTTTTTTTGTGTTCCATATTATTTTCCATAAGAGGTTTTCATGTATCGATCATTAAACGCTTGTACATTTATAGGGTATGTTGGCAGTGAGATAAAGACCTGGGAGACAAAAGAGGAGAGAAAGAGAGCAGGATTCACTCTCATATTGAGAGAAGCTGATAAAACGGAAAAGGTCGATGTTACATTGATAAACGATAAAATCATAGCGAGGATAGAGAACGGGGAGTTGCATTTTCCGGAACACACGGTCGTATATATTTCGGGGAAATGGCATCGCGTAGCCAGAAAAAGGAAAATTTACGGGGATTCCGGCGATGAAAATGATTTCAAAGAAATCTACTACCAGCATGTAACAATAATGGCGATGGAGCTCAGATTGATTTTAACGGCAAAAGGAAAATTGTTTCATATGAATCTCAAAGAGCTGATAAATACCATCGACAATCTGGGGCATCCCGAGGATTTGACAGAAGAGAGCTTGGAGCGTTTAAGAGACATTGTCGATTACTTGGATGATCCTGAAATTGCGGGAAAGGAGTATGAAGACATACAAAATAGTGACAATTAAGCCACATAAAAAAATAAAAAATATTTTTCATGCATTATTTATTTGAAAAATAATAATTGCCGGTTATTTTAGGGAAAATAATTCATTTTATAAAATAATTTATGACTATTTCAAATTAAAAGGATAATTAAAATGTCGAGCAAGGAAAAAATCAAGACAGCAGAAGAAATGAAGGCAGACGCAAGGAAGTTAGGTATGCGTATAGCATACGGAAACCGAATTCTTGTTATGTGCATGGCTATTTTAGTCTTGCTTGTCGTTTTGCAGGATACTTTCGACGACGATGACATGGTATGCATGCCGCGTGTCGATTGGGAAAATAAGGATCGTATGATATCGGAAAGAAGGAGGGTTGGTTTAAAGATAGAGCATAGAGTACCTTTGGAAGTAAAGGTTCTGGAGAATCAGAAAGGGTTTGATTATTTTGTAGAGATGCAATGGCATTCTTATTATCGAACCATTGATGATCCGGAAGCAATAAGTCGTTTATAATTTCAATTTAAATAAGGAATATTATTATGAGTAAAACCATGAAAATGCTTGCACTGAGTGGCATTTTGGCTACAGGTGTATCGAGTGTTGCCTTGGCTACCGATACCGTTTACGAACATCAGGGCCTGAATAATGAACAAGGGCAACATATAGGGGATCAACTTCAAAAAAGAAGAGGCGATACGAATCCGGATCTCCGAGTCGAGCGTGTGAATCTTTTCGGGAAACGTGTTTTCGTAAAGCCGAAAGATATTCAGACTCAGGTCAATATCAACTCGGAGAAGATCGTTGATCTTGAGAGCAGGGCGGATAGTGCCGCAAATATCATCGGCGCCTTTGGTGGCCAGCAAAGAAAAAATGTCGGGAAACTTCGTGAGCATGATTTTGAATTTGCTCAAAATAAGAGGACCCACGATGGATTCAATGATAAGATCAATGACTTAATTTCTGCCCAGAAAGAAATTTCCGAAAAAGCGGATTCGTTGGGTCGCAGGGATCTCAATCTTCAAACACAGATAGCAAGTAATAAGGTTGCACTGGAAAATAAGATAGCCGGAATCCAACTGAAAGTGGGACCACAGGGACCTGCAGGACCGCAGGGGACAATCGGACCAAGAGGACCGCAGGGTGAAATGGGTATCCCCGGTCTGGAAGGTGCTCCCGGTGCTCCCGGCATGAACGGTCGTGACGGTCTCGATGGTAAAGACGGCGCTCCCGGTCTCCCCGGTGCAGTCGGTCCGATGGGACCAAGAGGCTTCACCGGCTTGCAGGGTGAAAAAGGCGAGCGGGGCGAAAGAGGCATCCCTGGTCTTGACGGTCGCGACGGTCTCGATGGTGAAAGACGGCATCGATGGTCTTCCGGGTGATAGAGGACCGCGCGGATATACCGGTGCGCGGGGTCTGACAGGTCTTAAAGGCGACAAAGGAGATCGTGGCGAGCAGGGAATCCAAGGTGCTCCCGGTGAGCCCGGCATGAACGGTCAAGATGGTCGCGATGGTAAGGACGGTGCGCCCGGTCTTCCCGGTGCAGTCGGACCTATGGGGCCGATGGGGCCGCGCGGGGAAGATGGTCTTGACGGACCGATGGGACTTACCGGACCTCAAGGGATTCAGGGACCGATGGGACTTACCGGACCTCAAGGTGAAACCGGAGAAAGAGGTCCTCAAGGCTTTGACGGTCGTCCCGGTGAGCAGGGACCGCAGGGTGAAAGAGGTCTTACCGGCTTGAAAGGCGATAAAGGCGATCGTGGTGAAACCGGAGCAACCGGGCGCGCGGACCTGCAGGTCAGGACGGTGCAAACGGTCGTGACGGTGCAGGAGCAGAAGAACTTGCTGTTCTCGAAGCCAAACTTGCCGCTCTCGAAGCCAAACTTGCCGAAGCCGGTGATGATGCAGAAATCAACGGACTGAAAGAGGCAGTAGCCGCTTTGCAAAGTGACATCAACAAGCTGGCAGAAAAGCTGAACAAGGATGAAGAAGTAGCAGACAAGGAAGAGACCGCGGACAAGAAAGAAGATACCGCTGCCGTTTCCGGGGAAGCTATCACAAAATCCTTGAAGGAGCTTGCGGAAGAAAAGCGTGAGATCGCTGCCATCCACAATGCCTTGTCGGGGATTAACTATGTCTTCGGTGAGGATGACAAGTTCTCCATGTCAGGATCCGTTGGTTTCCATAACTCATCAAATACGGCGTTTGCGATGGGTTTTGCGTTGAAGCCTAGGGAAAACGTGATGGCACAGGGTTCGATAAGCTCGACGACCTCTATGGAAAACTTTGGCGGCAACGTTAGCGTTTCATTCGGTTGGTAACAACCGGTTGACTTATCCGGACTCGGGAGAGTTTCTCGGGTCCGGAACTTTTCACTTAAAGGAGTAAAGATATGACGATTAAGAAAACAGTACAGATGATTGCATTAAGCGGTGTTTTGGCAGTCGGTGTTTCCGGAAATGCCATGGCAGTTGTGAAAAACGAAGAATGGTACGATTCAAGAATAAACGCTGCCATAGAGGTTGGGGATCATCATTCTGCTGCACATTACCGGGATCTCAAAAACAAAAGGTATGGATTCGGAGAGATCCCCGTTGCCGTATTCGGGAGATCCTTGGATGACATGGAAAACGAGCAGCGCGACATCGCGGCAATTCACAATGCCATGTCAGGTATCCATTATGTTTTTGGCAAGGAAGATAAATATTCCATTTCCGGATCTGTCGGATTCCACAATGCATCGAATGTGGCTTTGGCAATCGGTCTTTCCGGGAAGCCGGTAGACAATGTCATGGTCTATGGTTCTTTGAGCTCGAGTGCATCTATGGAAAACGTCGGTGCGAATGTCGGAGTTTCCATCGCATTCTAATTTATAAAAGTCGCCTTCCCCGGGGGGTTAGGTCCCGGGGAAAGCTTTTAGCAGGAGATTGGTTATGGATGACATTGTAGTTAGCAATACAGGCAAAAGCAAGGAATGGTATTTATTGGACTTACCGATATTGAAAGAACGAGCAATGGAAAAGCGCGATGCGTCTTCCATGTGGAAGCTGGGTTATGTCTATGAACACGGCGAGGGAGTGGCTCAAAATGAGGCGATGGCTGAATTTTGGTATAGCGAAGCGGCAACTCAAGATTATTTCAATCATCGCAATAAGAATTTGAAAGAATTGGCGAAAAACGGCAATAAAAAAGCCATGGCTCAGTTGGTAACGGTGTACAAAAAAGGCGAGGGAGTGAAAGTCGACCTAAAGAAAGCCGAATACTGGAGGGAAAGATTGAGAGGGATAAGAAATGACTGACATCGCGGAACTGGAGAAGAAAGCGTGGACCGGAGATTACAACGCCATGGAAGAAGTGGCAAGGGCATATCGTTTTGGCAAAGGCGTGGAGGAAGACCGAGCCAAAGCGCAAGAGTGGCACGAAAAGCGGTTCTTGATATTGGAGTATCTTGCCGAAAACGGCGATATTGATGCTATGGATCGAGTGGCACATGCATATCGTTTTGGCAAAGGCGTGGAGGAAAGCGAAGAAAAAGCGCGTGAATGGATCGCAAAGTTTAGGTCGGCATCGGAGGCGCAAATGGCAGAAATAGCGCGAGAGGAGGCGGTCAAAGAGAAGAAGGAGGCGGAAAAACGCATATCCTTACTGAAGAAACGGGCGGAAGCCGGTGATGCCGAGGCCATGTTGGATTTGGCAGTGGGATATCGTCACGGTCGGGGGATAGAGATAGACTTGGAGAAATCTCGACATTGGTTGAAGGAATGGGATCGGGCAGTAAAGAAGAAAAAGAAAGGAGCAAGAGGATGACTGACATTTTCAGCTCTATGAGGCCTTATGTATGACTTGGCAGTTGCACTATCGTTATGGACATGGCGTGGAGAAAAAACGAAGCCAAAGCGGATGAGATTTTTTCAAAGATACTGTCTTCTTTGGAGCTGTTGGCAAACTCCGACGATACTAGGGCTATGGATGAATTGGGATATGCATATCGTAGTGAAACTATGAGTTCGTAGAACAAGACCCGGAAAAGGCTCGATTTTGGCTTGAAAAGCGGTTTGCGGTATTGTCAAAGCAAGCCGAGAATGGCGTTGTCGATGCTCTTCCGGAATTGGCACATGCATATCGTCACGGCTATGGCGTTGAGAAAAACCTGAATAAAGCGGCTTTTTGGGAAGCAATGGCGAAGGATCATACGCCATGTGGAAGGAAGGATCTTCGGAATGGTTGACATCGCGGACTTGGAGGAGCAAGCAGAAGCCGATGATCCCCATGCCATGTGGCTATTGGCAGGGATATATCGTAATGGCTGGGGCGGCGTGGAGGTAGACGAAGCCATCGCCCAAGAGTTGTTGGAAAGGCGGATACCGATATTGGTTGTGCTTGCCGATCATGGCGATCGCAAGGCTATGGATCAGTTGGCATATGCATATTTTATGGGCTGGGGCGTTGAGCCGGACGAAGCCAAAGCGAAGGAGTGGCTCGCGGAATTGGAGAAGCTGTGACTAAAATAGAGAGACTGAAAGCCCGGGCGGAAGCCGGCGACCCCGATGCCATGTTTGAATTGGCATGGGCATATCTTCATGGCGAGGGCGTGGAGAAAGACAAAGCCAAAGCGAAATATTGGTTTGAAAAGCGGTTCCCGATAGTGTTGAAGCAAGCGGAAGCCGGCGATGCGGACGCTATGTGTGGTGTGGGAGCGGCATATCTTTGTGGATGGGGCGTGAAGAGAGACATAGCCAAAGCAGACGAATGGGATGCAAGAGCAACCAAGCAGGAGCAGGAGAATGACTGACATCGCGGAATTGAAGAGGCTGGCGGCAGCGGAAAATTGAGAGGCTGGCGGCAGAAGAAGATACCAGTGCCATGTTGGATGAATTGGCATTATCGTCACGGCTATGGCGAGGGCGTGGAGAAAGAACCCGGAGAAAGCGAATGAGTGGTATGCAAGGCGGCTTGTGATATTGTTAAGCAAAGCGGGAATCCGAAGACCCCGATGCTATGGTGGAAGTGGCATATGCATATCGCAATGGCAATTTCGGAATGGAGAAAGACCCGGAGAAAGCGAAAAGAGTGGTGGGATAAGCGGTTTTCGATATTGTTAGAGCGTGCCAAGAACGACGATCCCGATGCTATGGAAAAAGTGGCAGATGCATACCTTTTTGGCGAGGGCGTGGAGAAAGACAAAAGAAAAAGCGAAAGAGTGGTATGCAAGAGCAACCAAGCAGGAGCAAGGGGGATGACTGACATCGCGGACTTGGAGGACTGGCAGAAGCCGGCGATACCAGTGCTATGGTAGCATTGGCAAGGTTTATTACGTCTTGGCAGGTACAGGGGCGGTGGCGGGAAGCCGACGAAGCCAAAGCGAAAGAGTGGGGATGCAAAGCGGATTTCGGATATTGGAAAAAAAACGCGATAGCCGGGGAGGAAAGAGCACGGTTTTGAACTGTCAAATGGCATATCGTCGTGGATGGGGCGCGGAGATAGACATAGCCAAAGCGCAATATTGGGAATCAAAGTGGATACAGACAATGGAGCAGCGAGCGGAACCGGCCCGAGACCGCGGCATTGAACAAGTTGCCATTGGCATTATGTGATGGCAATGGGGGGGGGGGGCCGTGCCAGAAGACCAAAAGAAAGCGCTTGAGCTTGGAAAGCAAGAGCAAAAAAGGATCATGAATGGAGGGTTTAAAGCCGGCGATACCGATGCTATGGATCGAGTTGGCAGGCATATTATTGCGGATGGAACGTAGTGGAGGACAAAGGGAAAAGCCGCCAAAATGGTTGCGTCATCAAAGCGGTTTTTAGATATTGTATGGAGCCCGTGTAAAAACCACGATACCCAAGGCCTATGGAAAAACGTAGCAGAGCAATCGTTTACGGCCCAAGGGCGTTTTGATTATGGATCTTTGAAAAAAAGGGGCTGAGTGGCAGGAATCAAGGAACGGGCGGGGAATGACTGAATCGGCGGACTTGCGAGAAGCGAGCGGCAGTCGGCGATACTAATGCTATGCGGGAAGTGGCACAGGCATATACCCGTGAAGCAAAAGAATGGAATGCAAAACGAATGGGAAATCTTGCGGAATCTTGCCAAGGGCGGCGATGTTGGGGCTATGGAGGAATTGGCATATTTATGTCTATCGTGTAGCGGCTGAATGGGCGGAAAAAGCGAAGGAGCAAGCGGATTGAATGAAAATACGAGCAAGAAATGACTGAATTCGAAGGATTGTTGAGGCGGGCGGAAGCCGGCGGACCCCGATGCTATGTGGGAAGTTGCGGACACATATGAGAATGGTTTTGGGGCGTGAAGAGAGACGAAGCCAAAAGCGAAGGAGTGGCGGGCAAAGTGGTTTGCGGCCATTTTGAAGCGAGCGGAAAGCCGAAGAACAGAAGCTATTGTTGGAAGTTGCGGACGCATATAGTGAAGGCTTTTGGGCGTAGTGCAGGACGAAGAAAAAAGCGAAAGAATGGGCGGCAAAAGCGGTTTGCGATTTGGTTAGAGCGTGCCAAGAACGACGATACCTTAAGCATAGAGGATTTAGTAATGTCATATGAGCATGGACAGGGCGTGGAGATAGACCCGGAGAAAGCGAAGAGTGGCGCGAAAAAAGCGGATACCGATATTGGAAAGCGTGCCAAGAACGGACGATCCCAAGGCTATGGAGTCCTTGGCAATGTCATATGAGTATGGTTGGGGCGTGAAGAGAGACAAAGCCAAAGCGAAAGAATGGTACGCAAAGCGATTTCCGATAGTGTTGAAGCAAGCGGAAGCCGGCGATGCGGACGCTATGTGGCAAGTGGCATGGGCATATGAGTATGGCTTGGGCGTGGAGATAGACGAAGAGAAAGCGCAAGAATGGTATGCAAAATATAAGCAAGAGGATGACGAGGATCACTGTGACTGACATCGCGTACTTGGAGGAGCAAGCGAGAGAGGGCGATACCGGGGCTATGTGGAGCGTGGCAGAAGCATATCTTTGTGGCTGGGGCGTGGAGAAAGACCCGGTCAAAGCGCAAGAGTGGCACGAAAAGCGGATACCGATATTGTTGGGGCGTGCCGAGAATAATAACGATCGCAAGGCTATGGCGGATCTGGAAGTAGCATATCTTTACGGCTTGGGCGTGAAGAAAGACCCGGACAAAGCAAAGGAGTGGCATAAGAAGTATTGGGGAAAAGATGACTGACATCGCGGAATTGGAGGAGCTAGAAAATTGGCTTGTAGAATT
Organism: Ruditapes philippinarum; assembly: GCF_026571515.1. Taxonomy (NCBI): domain Eukaryota; kingdom Metazoa; phylum Mollusca; class Bivalvia; order Venerida; family Veneridae; genus Ruditapes; species Ruditapes philippinarum. The sequence goes on from NW_026855787.1 coordinate 13,434, forward strand.
TATAGAGCTTGCCAATAAAGGCGATCACGAGGCTATGGAAACAGTTGGCAAACGGCGTATGAATATGGCGCCGGTGGCGTGGAGAAAAGCAAAAAGAAAGCGCAAGAATGGTACGCAAAGCGGATTCCGATATTGCTGGTGCTCGCCGAAGAGGAAAATATCGATGCTATGGAAGAAGTGGCATGGGCATATCTTCATGGCGAGGGCGTGGAGAGAGAGACCTGAAAAAAAGCGAAATATTGGTATGTAAAGAGCGAAAAAAGCGATAGAGCACTATGACTGACATCGAAAAATGGAAGGAGCAAGCGAAGAAGAAGGGCGATGTCGTTGCCATGTTAAAGGTGGGATGTTGCTATGATCTTGGCATAGGCGTTGAGAAAGACGAAGAAAAAGCGGATTTTTGGTTTGGAACTGCAAGGGATGAGAGGAGCGAGTTGCGCGCTCGCCGGATGAGGGAGGGAAAAATAAAATGAATAATCTTGAAGAAGCCGGGGCTCCCGGGTTTTCTGACTGGGCATCAAATCTCGGATCGATCTTGTCCTCAAGGGGCGGGGAATACGGGGATTCAACGGAAATGCTCAATATGATAGCGAAAAGATGGAAAACCACTTTAGGCAGGGAAATCACCGGGGGACAGGTTGCAATTTGCTTGTTAGACCTTAAAATAATTCGCTTGATAAATAGGCCCGCAACACCCGGATTCCAGGTTTGGACATGGTGTGTACACATATTTGTACGATAAATGGGTGAAAGGGACACTGGCCAAAAAAAGCAATAAGGAAAACATGATGCCGCGGTGAATGCATGGAAACGGGAGGGATTATCAGTCAAGAAAGGACATCTTAAGACGAATGGCGAGATGGGGGGATATCAGAAGAATAAAAAAAGGGATCCTGCTTTAGGAGTCTTGCGGCCTGAGGGTTAATAATGTCAATAACACCAAACAACTCCGGCAATCATTCAGCCCAAGGAGAAGAAGAAGAAAGAAGAAAGAAGAGTGCTTCAATCTTAGACGAAGAAAAGGGCTTTGAGGAAATACAAGGAGCTGGGGTGAAAAATTTCAACAGCTCCAAGACGAAGGGAAAATCTCTGAATAACATCGCCCAAGTCTGTTTGAACCTGAAAGAGGACGTTGACCCAAACGGGGGGAAAATTGGACAGAAAACAGTATTCATATGTTTCCTTTCCCCCGGATGTTCAAAGAAGAAAAGTTTCCTTGGGAATCGAAAAAGGCTACTCATCATTGCCGAAAGCGGAAAGATGAAGATAGACCACGGAGAGTATCCAAAAAGAAGGTTGGAAGATATTACAAAACAATCAAAGGCGGTAGGAAGAGAGTAGAAAGGCTTTGGAAAGCGGGATAGGGGTATATCACAGCAAATAACCGAACAATTTAAACAATGTGACGGGCTCAATACTCCGCAAGGCAATGCTTGGACACTGAGAAAAATCTATTTTTTTATCCGTAGGATGAAAGACATAGAAAACCTTTTTTAGAGAAAGGGAAAGGCGATGGAACGAAAAAGCAAGGAAGAATTGAAAAGTAAATATTATTCCTTACATGGTGCCGCAAAATTGCTTGACTGCACCCCTCATATTTTAAGCAAATACCTTGATAAAGGCTTTGTCACTCCGGAAAAAGTGGTTAAGCAAGACGGCAAAACATATTTCCCGAAATCCGTCATAAATAAATACGGGAATTTTTGGCATAAAATCAGAACGGAATATTATACTCATAAAGAAGCCTTGGAAGTTCTTGGGTTTAACCGGGCGAGATTAAAGGAGTATATTGTTTCCGGAGATATTAAAAATTGGTTGGAAGTCAGCGCGGACGGACAATATTCAAAAAAATACTTTCAGCGAGAAGAAATTGATAACATATTGAAAAAATTTAAATTTTTAGAGGAAAATTATTATACGGTTGCGGAAGCCTCGAAACTGATGAATCGATCCAAGCAAATTATTCGGATAATGTGTGGACAACGGTATATTTTACCTTACGTCAAATTCAAAAGATCGATATATATTGAAAAGAAATTCGTTGAAAAATACGAAATCACCGATAAAAATATAGACACAAGATATATTTCAGTAGAAGATACGGCAAAAATGATGGATTGTCGGGTGTATCTTGTGGAAAAGGCTTGGCGGCTTAAATATATCCAAAGGCCGATAAGATACAAAGGGATTCAATATCTTTTCCGTGACGAGGCAAATGCTTTGGCGGCGGTTTATAACGATATCGAAGGGAAATGTTTTTGCCAAAGACAGGTCTCCGTTATCCTTAACCCGTATAAAAGCATTGTCGATGATCTTGTGGAAGAAAATCTCTTACGACCGTATGCCATAAAAGACTATCGAAAATATTTCATAAGGGAGGACGTCCTTAATTTGTTGGATCGGATGACAGGGAACAACCGCAAAAAACAGATTGCGCAAGCGGAGCAAAAAAGGGAAGCGGACAGAATGAAGGAAATTTCAACCGATGAAAGCGAGCAAGGAGTATTGAATTATGTCACTTAATAAAGTCATGTTGATAGGGAATGTCGGGAGTATCGATATTGTCGACACCGCAAACGGCAAAAGGTGTGTCAAAATCAGCTTGGCAACATCCGAGTCATGGAAAGACAAAGCCACGGGCTTGAAGAAAGAAAAAACGGAATGGCATCGCATTGTCAGCTTTTTATTTAGTACAAAAACTATTTCACCAAAATTTC